>NW_021319209.1:288354-291502 GCF_001605985.2 Dendrobium catenatum | reverse complement strand
TTGGGCATCTTATCAAGCATCCTTTGCGGTGGTAACAAAGGAATGGAGCAAAAATTATCAAGGTAATAGTTCTCAAGTTCTCAATAAGAAATTTCAAAGATCTTTGAAGTCTTTGTTCTTTTGGAGCAAGACTAAGTTAAAGGATCTTAACAAGCTTAAAGTTGATCTTATGAAAGATATCAGGGACCTTCAAAATAAAGAATCTTCAAATGGGTCTCTCTCAAAATTTGATTGCTGGAGTCTCAAATCAAAGGAAAATGAATTAAATTCAACTATGGCTAGATTGAATTCTTGGTGGAAGCAAAGAGCTTAGGTGAAGTGGTTAGCAGAAGGAGATGAGAATTTAAAATTCTTCCATTCCTATGCTAGTGCTAGAAGAAACTCCAATAAAATTGTCAAAGTGAAGGATGACAATGGGCTTTTGGTGGAAGAACAAGAACAGATGGAAGAAGTTTTCTTTCAATTTTTTGAGAGAAAATGGGATGCCAGAAGTTTCAAGCTAGATGGTTGGCAAGCTACAAATAATTGCTTGAACAAATGTGACATGGACTTCCTGGAGGGAGAATTTACAATTAAAGAGGTAGAAAGTGTTCAGAAACAATTGGGAGGAAATAAGTCAATTCCTATAATTAATCCTCATGTTCACCTGGCAATGATATAATTTCATACTCTTTCATCAAAGCATATTGGGGCATCATCAAATCTGATTTTTGGAAGGAAATAAGTCAATTCCTTTGTTATGGGGAGTTGAACAAAGAATGGAAGGAAACATTGATTGTGCTTATACCGAAGGTGTCAAATCCTATTTTACCATCTAACTACAAACCAATAAGTCTATGCAATACTATGTACAAGGTAGCGGCAATGGTAATATTGAATAGACTAATTGTAGTTATTCCTAAGCTTATTGCTAAGGAGCAAGCTTCATTCATCAAGGGGAGGTCTTTATCATACCATGTGTTGGTGGCATAAGAAATTTTTCACAAACTCAGGTTCTCAAAAGCTGCTAAAGGTCTTGTATCCTTCAAGGTAGACATGAAACAAGCTTATGATTCCATGTCATGATCTTCTTTTAGGAAAGTGTTGGAGTATTTTGACTTTCCTACAATGATATCTAAACTTATGATGGAATGTGTGGAAGATCCAATGTTTTCTTTAATCATCAATGGCAATTTCTCAAATTGGATACAAGTAAGAGTGGTTTTCGACAAGGGTGTCCTTTGTCTCCACTCCTTTTTATACTTTGTTCTCAACTCCTTTCAAATGCTTTTTCCTAAAGCTCTTGTGCTATCAAAATCAACTCAATTGGGCCGAGAATTTCCCATTTACTATATGCAGATGATGTGATAATATTTTATGAAGCTAATAGGAGGGCTGTTAAGGGAGTAAAGAACATATTAAATAACTTATGTGAATGGACTAGTCAACGTATAAGGAAGTGCAAATCTGCCATGTTGTTTGGTAAACATGTGTGTAGGAAGAAGAAGAAAAGCATCTCACAAATAATGGGTTTCAAAACGGTAAAAGAATTCAACTACCATGGGATGAAGGTTGCTTTAAGAAGACTTGCATTTGATGATTTCTAGTTCATTATAGAGAAAGCTCTGAGGATGCTTAACTTATGGGGAAGTAAATTCTTATCACTGGCAGGTAAATTAATTTTGGTAAAAACTGTAATGTTGTCATTTCCTACATTTCATGCTACACACTCACTTGTCCTAAAATGAGTGTTGGAAGAATTAGACAAAATTTGTAGGAGCTTCATTTGGAACAAGACTAATGGATCAATGGGGTTACACTATGTCAGTTGATCTAAATTGTGTAAACCTATATGTAGAGGTGGCAGAGAGTTGTATTCAAGTATCACAAAAACTCCTACTTTGAGAGCTAGATTGACATGGAGATTCATACAAGACAAAGAATCTCTTTGAATAAGGTTCCTCCTTCATTTTAGAACATTTTCAAGGAGGAATCAACTACTACTATTACATTGATCATATTATACGATATGAATTGTACTGGATGATCGACAGAGATGATTTTCAATCATCCCCATAATTGACCTATATGAACAGAGTGGAATTAAACTAATCATATCGTACAAACTTATGATCGTACTTTATGATATTTTTTTCTAAATTTGAATACTTTATCTGAATGACTATTTCATCTTACTAGATGAGTCCTATTTTTGAACTGATTATACTATACAAACTCAAATCCTACTATATGAATAGAGTTGACCAAATTGAAATTTAGAGTTTTTTTAAGCCCTGTAATTAAGCACATGTTTGAAGTCCTTTAACAAGGACTTTTGGCTATTAAAGGAACTTTGAGGGTAAATTTTTTAAGAGAGCTTTGAGATTAAAGAGAAAGAAGGTGAGGTTGTGGGTGAGGGAGAAGGATTGTGAGGAGTATTCATATGGAAGTTCAAAAAAAGCTTGCACCTAGCTTCCTCATGTGGCCTTGGTGAGTTCTTGAGATTGCTCTAGGGAGAGAAGCTTTAAAGTCAGGGCATATGGTTCTCAGCCTTCACTAGGAGGGTGAAAAAGGATTGACGATTCTCTGTCATCATAAGGAGGGTGAAAAATATTCTTTGGGTTCTCTTCCTTAACCAGGAGGGTGAAAAAGGACTGAAAGAACGATGTTGTCACCAAGAGGGTAACATAGGTTATGGCTCTTCGCCGCACCATGTTTTGTATAAGTAATTCTTGTAAGGGCTTCTGCATCTTGCAGTGGTGGTAAAAGGATAGTCACTATAGTTTTAGTGCAAAACACGGAGAGAAGTTCTCTAGGAAGTGTACGTATGTCAAGGTTGATCGAACCAATATAACATTTTTTGTGTGCTCTTTCTTTGTTTTACTTTTCAACATTTTTATTTTTGTACTTTAAATTTTCTATATGAATTTCATATTTTATTGCAAGCTACATTTAGGATAATTTGTGAGCAAAAAACAAAAACTTCATATTTTGGTTAGTTTATTTGTGCCTCAAAATGAAAAATATTTCAAATTATGAACTGCTTCCACATGTGTATAGTTACTCAATTAGATTTGTTTTCATATATTGCTATTTAGCATAAAAAGAAAAGAAAGTTTTTTTGCAGTATTTTAAATAAAAATGTACCAATTCACTTCACCCCCCCCCC
>NW_021319209.1:283253-288318 GCF_001605985.2 Dendrobium catenatum | reverse complement strand
CCCCCCCCCTCCCTCCCTCTTGCTGTGCCAAGGGATAGTTCATCGTGGCCTTACAACCTTCCCAAACTTCCAGCACAAATTTTGGATATTATAGGTAACTTTATGTTGGGAAGTAAATTGCTCAATCAAACAAATTAAAACACTATTATTTAACATGAAAAGTTTTGAAAAAAGAAAAAAATCACAGAGACACACTACACCAAAAAACTAACTATAAAAATTGGAATAAATTGTACAAATCTCTTTCTCTCACTCTCTTTTTATCTCACTTTCCTCTTCATTCTCTACACATAATGGGAAAAGAGATGTACTTCAATTTTACTATGGGACAAAAAACTTCCAGTTAAGCATAAAAAATGAGAAAAAAATTATCCAACCTGACTTGTAGTGTAGTGATGTTGGGGTTTAAAGATCACAGTGCTCTACCATCTATCTCCAACCTAACTTGCAACACTTTAACGTTCACTCTTGAGCACCACCACACTCCAAGCTCTATCTCTAAGTCAAGATTACAACATTGTCACACTAGAACCTATGAAGCTATAGTACTCTAATATTCAGCATCGCGATGTTGTATAGGAATAAAATTTCCTGTGATAAAGGCCCTCAAACCCAAGAAAGTGGAGGCCCGGGATGAGCTCGACTTTTAAAATTGAAGTATGAGTCAATAGTACAATTCGATTGATCAAAATATTATATTCCACATAAAACAAACACTCTAACTGATGATTAATTAGGCTTGAAGTATATTTGACTAATATAATCAACACGCTCATTATTGTCATCTTCAAATCTTCCACCATCGATTATGCCTTCTATAGAAAATTCTCAATAAATTATTGATACTAAAACTCTAGTTTAGGGCTCCCCCATTTAACATTTGAATTTCATCCCTAAGGTTAGATGATGAAGACTACACTTGCATACGAAAGATCCATTTAATTTTCTTGTAGAAAGTTTGACAAAGCAAGACTCTTATGGCAATATGCCTCACCATAAAGTTCCATACTTAGAAGATGGCCTCATAACTGTAATTTCTCTGGTGTTAATAGCTAATTTGATTTTGAGGATGAATTAATAGTATACTATGATACAACAAAGGATATCATTCCATATTGTGGAGAAGTTTTAAGACATTTCCAAGACGAACATTTTTATGGATGAAGTCTCAAACATTTTTCCTGAAAGTCCAACATGCTTGATATGTTCATTGTTTTAGAGATGGTAGATGATTTTTCTAATGATAAAATTTATAAGTAAACATTCATCATTGATTCCCTCAATGCATTGATGAAGTTCCTCAAGAGCCCCATCTTCACTTTCTCTCTTCCAACTTCATTTTTGGATAGAGATGTGACTACACAACCAATCATAACCTACATTGTCTTTATTCTACTTATAATTCTTAATATGATGATACTCCACGAATTTCACACTTGGATTTATCTATATTTTGTGATTAAGATTTGACAATAATGTCGATTTTGAAGGTTTCATAAATAATATGATCAATAATTTAATGGGCATGTTAGGAATAATTAGTTAGCATTTGTGAGTCAATGTATAAGTAATAGATATTAAAAGCTCATAGGTCGTCTATGGATATGACATTGTGAAGGATAGTCTCGATTGGAAGCTTTTAGATAATGTCATATAAAATGATAATCTTTTATTTGAAATGTTCATCTTCATCATCTTTCTATCCTGCATTTTTTCTGGAGTAGCCGGGGAACTATAATCACAATTTATCCGTCGATTCTTCCCCGTCCTCCAGGGTCTAGAAATGATCAACTAATTTGTAAAATAATAAAAAAACAGATAAAACAACTCATAAAATATATTTTAATATCTATCTAAATTAATTTCGTAAAATACATCCCAAGGAGGCCTTTGATAAATTATTATTGGGCCAAAACTTATATAAGCACCAATGCAATTTTACAATTTTATATGGTTTCATTAAGTTCTTAGATAAAACTACATATCTCATGTTGATCTAGTAGTTAAATATTTTGGTTCCAATCATGACGATTTAGATTCATGACTTAGTATATACGAATGTGTGTAAATTTTAGATTAAATTGGCTCATAAGTTCAAAATAAATGAAAGATATTTTACATTAAAGGATGGCTTATATATTTTTAATATGAAAATAATTTTATGAAATATGTTTTAGGTTATGTACATATATATTTATTTGGGTCATATGATCAAATTATTTTTTGAGTAAACATTAGATTTTGCAATTAGTTTATGATGATCAAGATCAAGTCACCTTACAACTTATGAATCATCAAGTTTCATTTAAACAAAGGTCTTGAGTCATTAAAACTATTTGCTCAAATTAAGCTGTTAAAGCTATTTTAAAAATCTGTATGAAATTAGCTTAATAATATTAACTATTATTAATAAATTAATATTATGATCTCCATTAACTGAACTTTAATTTTGGCAATATTAATAATAGTTTCACCCACATAAAATCTAAAATGTTTCTGTGGCCTTGGTTGATTTAGGTGGGCCTTTGAGACCAAACTCTGTTTGGAGGCCCATACTTTGTAAGTCACTCTGCGCAAAGCCTAACAAGGCCCATACTTTGTAAATCCCCATGGAAATGGAATGCTAGAAAAAAGAAAGAAAGAAAAAAACGTCAATATATATTTGATAAACTGGAATGTTAGTCTATTAAACTCAGTGTGTACGCAAATTTTTAGATAATAATGAAACGTTTAAATCTTATAATTTGATGAAACTAACCTCAACTTATAATAATATCACCCTAATCTCGAAAAGCACATGAAAACTCTAATTCATATTTTTCCAATTTCATTAAATTCTCACCAAATTAGTTGTGTCACACTCAAATTCAAAAATATGTAAGTTTATTTTATTAGGTAGGATGCTATACATGGAAACACGTAAGATTTGGGTGATATGATCATTATTTCACCAAAAATCTTTTTGAGTTGACAATCAAGATTAACAATATGCAGTCTAAGGCAGTATTACATTTTCTCTCTCCCTCATCTCTATCCACCTCTCTTTGTGTCAACACATAAGAGTTGGACAACTATGCATATACATATTCCACAAAATAAGCAATGTGACTGCCCTCTACTAGGTTTTCTCAAGTGTTGTCTTTATCCTCCTATGTTCTTGGTATTTGATTGTTTTCAATGTGAATTTGAGAAGGATTCTCTTGTGTGGTTATCAGTGCCTTCGGTGCAGGCATATGGTTAAAAATCTTTTTCTTCTTACAATGAATCCTCGTTTCAAGCCATCACTAAACAAGGATATGTAAATCTAGTTATGGCGGTGTTTTAAACCCTATAAACTTTGATGTTGTAATGTAATTGGATTAGAATGTACTCATGGCTAAATACTATTTCTCATTTACATTGACTGGTTGATTCACTACAAATTAACCTCAACTTGATATAATCAAATTTTTTTCATCAAGATTTGTGCTTATATGGAGCTTTTAATTTGACTATGTTAATTTATTTTTCATAGTAATATCCAATAAACAAATAATATTGATTGCACTATTATTTTTGTTCATAAAAGAGGTGCACTCCTGCAAAATGTAAAATAGAATTTTTTTTTTTAAGATTACTCATGAACTTTTAGTTATTTCTATCTAAATTATATTGTTCGAATGAGATTTCAATTTATTAATTATAAAAGCTTAGTTTTTTTTATTTTTTAAATTATATGAAACACATCTCCAAGCAGATCTTGCTATGGCTAATTTCTAGGCTATATTATTCTCCTGCTCTTTATTAGATGGATGTTTAATATCTTAGGCTCTATTGAGAATGATTTTTTAAAAAAGTTCCCTTTTGAAAATGTTCATAAATATTGTGCTTATAACTATTTATTTATTTATTTATTGGTTAAAACCCACTGACGGGCCTACGCGTTAATACGAAAAAGCGGTTACAAAAGTCCTTAAAATGACCCTCCAGCTCACTACTGCTCAAAAGAGCTACAATGAAAAATAAAGAGAAAACTAAGAGCCAGTGGGACCTTCTCCTAAGATTACAAAAAGACGATAAATAAATAAACCAAACACAACAAACATTCATCTTTAAATACTCCATCCTAATATGCTAGGTATTTGAAATAATCCAAAAGCTCCAGACGGGCCAAACTAACCCCCGAGAAAGAAAGTAGAAAACGGTAATAGTAAAGATCACCACATCAATAATCATAAACCTGGCATCAACAAACAACAGGCAGAATGGAAAAACCAGAGCAAAAATAGACCTCCCAGGTTTATAGCAGCTATGAGCAATAGAGGAAATCACCACATCAATATTAACATAGGCAACAAACAACAACAGACAACAGAACAAAAACTGATCCCCAGAGACCAGCCACAAAGAACAACCATCCCCAACACCAAAAACAAACCAAATAGTAAAAACCAAAGAAAAAAAGAAGACAAGATCAAACCCCAAAACCCACCAACAAAAATTAATCATGATGAAAATAAGGAAGACCAGCTTTGTCCAGAGAGACCATGCCTTCGAGAGGGGAAGGAAAATCCCTAACATAAAACTCCTGAAAACAGATGCTTTGAGCCCCAGTTTTAGCCAACCAATCAACACAGACATTCCCTTCTCGATAAATATGAGAAATCTTATAAGACATCTCACCAAGCATCATCCTAATTTTCCTAATAGTATAAAAGTCATTAGGATTACCAATAATATTCTCAGAAATGACATGAATCACAGTTTTAGAGTCAACTTCAATGATTACATGATGATAACCCAAATTCAGACAACATTCCAAGCCAAAACTCAAACTCCTAAGCTCAGCAGACACAACAGAACAAAAATCTAGAGGCCCAGCAAAAGCATCCACAGGATTTCCATGATGATTACGAATAATCCCACCAAAACCCACAGAATTTAAAAGTTTGTTAGGGATGTTAAGCCCTATAGAACTGGCCCAAGCTAACCAAGAGAGAGGTGAATTGAAAAACTTTAAAACCCAAGATAAAACTCCAACCAAAATCACCACAAATAAAGTGCGGAAGAAAAATAAATGCGGAAG
>NW_021319209.1:89328-282237 GCF_001605985.2 Dendrobium catenatum | reverse complement strand
AGAACTTATTAATCATAACTTCCATTCTATTGCAAACATTAACCGGAGGGTTCAAAGTATGAAAAATAAAAATAGGAATGGAATTCAACAAACTTTTAATCAAAGTTAAGCTACCTCCAAAAGAAAGAAATTTAGACGACCAATGCAAAATCTTTCTTTGAAAAATGGTGAAGATATTATCAAAGCATTGTCTTCCTCCTACCTTTAGTAAGAGGCATACCAAGATATTTGATAGGCAAGGAAGAAGAGCTAAAACCACATAACCGACTAATCTTGTTAGCCCTAGTAGTATTAACATAATTAGCAGTAATAAAATTACTCTTATCTTTGTTAATAGAAAGGCCACTAGCATCATGAAAGACATCCAAAAAATTAACCAACAATTTAACATTTTTGATAGAAACATTAGAGAAAATTATGAAATAATCAGCAAAACTAAGATGAGAGATCGGAAAACCTCCACCAGTATGATAATTAAGGTTAGGAAACCTACTGTACAGATAATCTAAACCCCTAGACAAATACTCCATAGCAATGATAAAGAGGGAAGGAGATAAAGGATCCCCCTGATAATCATATACATTTAATGTTAATATGATGCACCAGTTCTTGAGCAAGTAAAATGTTATAAAAAATACTCCTCCCTTTAACAAAACCCGTTTGATTAGGGGAAATAATTCTAGGCAAAATAGTAGAAAGTCTAGAAGCAATAATTTTTGCCATAAGTTTGTTAAAAAATGTACATAGACTAATAGGTCTAAAGTCATTCCAAAAGGTAGTATTATCTTTCTTGGGGATAAGAACAATATTAGTGCAAGAAAAATCTTTAGGATAAGGCTTACCCTTGAAAAAGTCATGAACAACATCCACCACATCATCTTTAATGATATCCCAAGTTTTCACAAAAAAATTAGTAGTATACCCATCCGGTCTAGCCACCGACTCAACATTCATCCCTTTGATAGCATTCCAAATCTCATCTTCATTGGGTAATTGGGTAAGAAAACTATTATCATTATCATCCAAAATGTTAGGAATCAAGTGTTAACAATAGAAGAAACAGGCTTGATGGCATTGAAAATATTATAGAAATAGTCCACTCTCGAATTAACAATGGTATCAACATTGTCATAAACAACACCATGCTCATCAACAAGCTTGTGAATATAGCTTTTAATACGATTTTTGTTAACTAAAGCATGGAAAAAGAAAGTATTTCTGTCACCTTCCAACAAAATAGAGTTAGTAGCCTTATGTTTCCAAAATATTTCTTCCTGGTTTTTCAAATTGAAAAGAAGGAGTTTACTGTTATCAAGATTAGCCAGATTCTCAGAGGAAGGATTCTCAAGAAAAAGGTTATCCGCAGTTAAAACTTTCTCCTCGGCCTCCTTAATATTTTCAAAAATATTTTTAAAAACATGTTTATTCCACCATCGCAACAATTGTTTCAATCTACTTAATTTAGCCCATAATCTATTCATACCTTGAATATTATTATCAGGAAAAACCAACGCATTCCAGTTATCAGACACAACATTAAAAAACCCATCACGCTTGATCCACATATTTTGAAATCTAAAAGCCACAGGGCCCGTCAAATCACTATTAGAAATAGAAAGAAGCAACGGAGAGTGGTCAGAAAGAGTTCTGCTCAAATGATGAACACTAGTCATATTAAATTTACCAATCCAATCATTATTGAAAAGTAACCTGTCAAGTCTTTGCCACAGGTTATTTCTGTTCCAAGTGAAGGAGTTGCCAGAAAAACCAATATCTGTTAGATTGCAAGAAGAAATCATCTGATTAAAATCATCCATAGCATTCATATTAGGAGGGTTACCTCCTCTTCTTTCACTAACATTAGAGATGATATTAAAATCACCCCAACACACCAAGGTCCATCAATGGTATGAGTAAAATTAGTTAAGCACTCCCAAAGAGGGATACGACCATCAATGCTTATAACTATTTATTTGATCATACAAAAAAGGAGTACTTCAAAATGCAAGATGATCTCAAAGCTAGCTCTACTTATATTAAAATGATGAATTATATTGCTCAACAAATGAATTGAAATTGTATTAAGAAGCTTAATATTAGTAAGTGTTTTAGTAATTTAACTGTTAAAATCAATGATGATGAGGATTTGAATCTTAATCATAGTCTTAAACTAAAGAATAAAATCACTAATGTTGAGTTTGATAATTTGGATGATACTCTTGAACTATATAAAAATCAATCTTCTTCTAATAATGCATTTCCTTGTGATAATTTTCAAAAAACAACTCTAGTGTACCCGACCTCAACTTTAGCTTTCAAAACTAGGATGGTATTGCTAATATGCATAATACTAGTGATATTCCTTCTCTAAAATGTAACAGAAGTTCAAACCCAAAAATTGTTTTAGATTTATCTAACCTTGATGCTCAAACTCTAGAACTGTTTCCCCATAAAGAACACAATATAATTCTTTGCATTGTGGTGCCCCTTTAGATTATAGTTTTACATTTATTTAAAAATGTAGGGGCAAATGAAAATTTTGAAAAATTTTGTATGTGTTCTGGAAATACCTTATTACTTATTAAGTCTTATTGTGGTTCAAGATAGTTAGATATCACATTTTATTAGGTCATAAAAAATCTATTCTCAACGATGCTATCATTCATAAAATTCATAAAAAAACTACATGTTGGGAACATGTGTTTCCTTCCCCATGTGATTAAATAACTCTTATCAACCATGTTCCTAACTCTATTCTTTCATACCTATGTAAGTGCTAAATAATATGAATAAATTTATAATAAGATGACAAAAAATTTTAAATAAATACTTCTTAGTGATGCTAAAGAGAAGGCTTGCAAAATTCACTAGGTTACTTAGAATAATATTTGCCTCCTTATTAATTATTGGATTTTTCATGTTAAATTTATTAGGACATAATAAAATGTGATTATCTAACTTTGATGGAAATTTGCAAGAAAAGCCTCTATATGATATAATTTTTTTTATTCTAAATATTGTGTTAATAAATATCCCTCGATGGTTAAAATCACTTATTCATCCAATTAGAATAGGATAATTTATATTCAAGAAGAAACTTAAGATATTTTTAAATGGAGTTTTAATAATGACTCCCTTTCCTTCTACTTAGATGTGGATTGGACTCTTTAAATTGTTGATATCCATTGTGTCCAAAACCACAAAGTAATAATGATCAATAAATATTTCATCAACCAGGAATGGAACTGCACATTATTGATAAGTATCTTACTCCTTGATCAAATTATTGCCAAAATTACTTATATTAATTTTAATCTTGATCTAGATTATTGCATCTTTTGAAAAAATGGGAAGGAATTTTTTTTCCCTTTAAACTTAGAAAGGTGTTAGACAATATACTAAAATATCTATATTTTGATATGCATTGAATTTTGGCAATATTTACATTTCCATTATCAAATAGAGCTTACTTGAGGATCTCATTAACAAAGATTGATATTATGTTATTAAGAAGCCTTCAATTGACTTCTAAATGTCACTATTATAAAAAATATATATAATAAAATCATATTACCCTTTTTAATGATGCTAATAAATAAATATGAGATTAATTTTTCAAGCATTTTTACTGTCTTATTTTGAGTTCATGATGATATTCATTCTTAGTTCATGAATGTATGAACTGAATTTAAAATATCACTAACTCCCACATTATAAATACACTTCTATCTTATATAATAATTTATGAATATGTCTAAATATATTATTATTATTATTTACAAATATTTAAGGTTGCTAAAGCATTTAATCTCTCAATTTTCATTGAGTAGGATAATTTTGTATCCTAATTGGATGGTTGTGTTAGTTGTCCCAAAAGACAACCAATTAAAATTTTAAAGTGGTCCAAGCCACATTGATACATTAAGTGAACTTAACATCAATGGATGCTTAAAGAGGAATAATCAAGAATGTGATTTTTGTCCAATGGAGACTTTATTTATTTTTATTTTTTTTTAGAAGTTGAGGCACAATAAATCTACTTATGTTGAACTTGTGATTGCTTATTTTTTGTTTTAGTTTTTCTTTGTTGTGTTTTATACTCTTCTCCAAAATCATAAAATTGATGAAGATCCTCTACAAACAACATGGAGGAGGAATGAGTGGCATATAATTAATGATAAGAGCAAGTGCTTTTTTAGGCTTACTAATGTAGCTTAAATAATAGGCCGCAAAACTTCTCATAAGTATTTATTTTTAGTTTTTCACTCCACTTCAAATGATAATCTTTTACTCTTTAATTAAAAATAATAATAGATGAGTTGTTTATCTTAAATTTATAATTTAGATGAAAATCATCCAAAGCAATAATCTATAAGATGATGTTTAGTTATAGAATATGCCAACTTAAAGGAAGAAAGAAAAATAGAAAATGGCTTAAACACATTATTATGAGAACAAAACATAAGACATATGGTGACAAAATAGCCATACTCATCCACATGATAGCTTCCAAAAGAACTTCAACATCTAACAACCAGTGATAGCAATGACTAACCCAAAAGAACCTTCATAGCACAATATCAAGCTATTATAAACAGACATACAAGAAAATAATTATAGAGTTGGTAAAAAATGGTATAAATATGATAATATAACCAAAAGAAAAATTAGGTGTAAGTAAAAAAAAAGACAACTCATAAGTGCTTTTTATGTGATTTGGCCCTAATTGACTTATACATAGATACCTAAGCTTCTTATCACTTAGAATTTCACTAGCCTACAATGCTCCTTCATTCTCAATATGATGGAGACATTATTAACACCGCTTCTTACTTTGAAGGGTAAAAGTATCTTAACTTCAATTAGCAATAAGAGCATTCCCTATGCCTCACAAAAAAAATTTAAAATAAAAATTATTATTGATCAAATATGTAGCACACACTATTATAAGGTGTATTTTTAGAAATGAGCAATTTAAAAAAAAATATTTTAAATTGGTGCGTATGAAGCCCAAAATTTAGAAATAAGTATAAGCGAAGAACCAAATTCTGGTTTCATAGAAATCCAAAAAAGAAATTCTAGTTTCTTATAAACCAGAAAACTAAATTCCACTTCCATTTTTTTGTTTCAAATCATCAACTCATCATTTGGATGGAAATTCCATTTTATGAGCAACCAAAAAACGAAACAAAATTTCCATTTTTGCTAGAATTCATGGTTTGGTAGCTTCCTCTTGATTTTAGGATTATGTTCCTTTATTGGTTGCTTGTCTAATGTGCCATTCGGCCTTGTTCTTCTATGGTTCACCTGTCCAGGGCCTTCAATAGTGCTCTTATTTTTTCTTGGTTTGTTCTCACCTTAATGGGGTGCAAATTGATTGATTATCTAGGGAGTGGGATTCAAGTTATCTATTGTCATTTGTCTTATTGGATTATGATTTCATTTGTCTTAGTTTATACGGTTGATTGCTCATTGGCCTTTATGTCAGTTGTTGTATTCTGCTATGTTGTGCTCTTGTGTTTTTCATATATTAGATTTTTCTTTCTATTGTCTTATGGTTTGTTTTGCAGTGTCATGTTGCTACTCCTGGCCTTCATTTGTTGCCACTGGTTGCATTATATGGACTTATGTATATCTGAACTTTTGGCTGCTCCATTTTTTTTTGGGTTTGGCTTCTTGCCTACCTTGCTTTTTTTTTGTTTTTTTATTTATTTTTATTTTATTATTATAATTACGCAAGGATATTTGACTCTTAGGTTTTTTTAATATATTTTAATTGTAGTTCCTCGAGCATAGTGATTTACCTTTAAGGACTTGTAATTATTTTTTAAATTAACACGTGGGCCCAACTTTAAATTTTATCATATATATATATAATAAAACTAAGGTTATTTAATAATAATAATAATAATAATAATAATAAAACTAAAGTTTTTTAAGTTCATTTTGATATTTTAAATCCAAGTAAATTTGGCATTTGGCATCTTCTAATGAGTGAAATAATTTCATTAAACATTTCAATTTTAAAATAATGACCAATACTTCAACATAATCAACCATTTATTACTAATGATAAATAAAAATCTATGCTGCCAAATTATTATCATTGATATTGGTAATTTAGAAATATGCAATACATTAAATTTCATTGCACAACACAAAATTAAATTGCCTTTATTTTTATGTTATATATAAGTAAAATTAAAAATTTCAAGGAGGAAATAGCACGACACTTAATTTCTTAATCAAGGTTAAAAATTTATTACATAAACATAATTAAAATTTAAAATTTTAAAATATGTGTTATATATATGTCTGTTAAATATGAATTGATTAAACAAAGGCAATAATATTTTGCATTTTATTTATTTTTTCATGTTGAATTAAATTCAATATGACATCATTAATCATTCACATATATTTTGGCAGTTTTTATCTCCACTATATTTTGTTCTATTTATGAGTTATTACTATGCTGGTTTGAAGGAGTAAGAATAACAATAAAAGTAGTAATAAGTTGGGGCGGAGCCAGCCTTTCACTTTAGGGTTGGAAAAAATTTCATATAAAAGGACTAATATTAAAAAAATAAAATAAGGATATAATTCAAAGCAAAATTTGTATTTTATTAGAAACTAAAATTGGATGCTAAACAAAAAAAAAAAATGGGATTGTCAAATGCCAAACCTCTGTTTTATGGGCTTTCTCAAGGTTAGAATTCTGATTGCAAGTGATTGGGGGCTTGGAACAAGGCACGGATCGCTAACGATTGCAGGCTCTGGGGAACGACCAAACAAGCTTTGCCGGAACTAGCCTTTCACTTTATGGTTAGAAAAGTTTTTGTATAAATGGACTAATATTAAAAAAATAAAATGAGGATATAATTCGAAGCAAAATTTGTATTTTATTTTGATAGATAAATTGAAATTATTATAAGCTAAAATAGGATACTAAACAAAAAAAATGGGGTTGTCAAATGCCAAACATCAGTTTTACTGGCTTTCTCACGGTCAAAACTTTGATTGCAAGCGATTGGGTGCTTTGAACAGGGCATGGATTGCTAGCGATTGCAGGCTCTGGGGAACGACCAAATAAGCTTTGCAGCTATGGCTCTAATCATTCAAATTCAAAAATATTTCCTCCATTGGAGCTAGACACGGTTGGCAAGTATTGGTGAACATTTATGGCTACGGGCCGAAAATTTTCGACCTTTCTGCAATCATGGGAAAACTAGGTTAACTGATGGGGAAATAACTAAAATACCTTTAAACTATTTTATTAAAATTTTGAAGGTGAGCCTCACATAAGCACAGATTCATCCCTCGTAAGTGTTGGGATAAGAATGGATGGACATATCAAGAAGATGCAAGCAAAGCTGGGGGAGATTCATGATGGCCTTCAATGGAGAAGATAAATTGGTAGTCGACCCATAAAAAAGATGATTGATTGCTATTGATGCTTCATTAATGATTTTAAATAATTGTAGCTGATCAAGGCGTTGATTCTCATATATATCAAACCATTCACTATTTGTTCCAGGTTTTAGTAGTTTTCGAAGTTATAATAACTGAAGTAAAAGATAGAATTCTTATGAGTGGAGTGATAAAGAGACAAAGGAGGACAAAAAAAACATATCTTTTTTACCTTTGGACTCTGCTATGGCCATTCTGATGATGGCATATCCAACACAGTAGTGGGCGCTGCCTATTGTGTGGTTACAAGGAAGGATTCATTTTGGGCAGCTTTTTGACCATTTTTCTGGTACGAAAAGTTGCTGGAAAAAGAGTGCGCTCAAATGAAAAAAATTTGTAAAGCCTTCTTTTTTTTTTTATTGAGGAAATTATATTTGGGAAATGGAATACAAATTATGATTACGGAGGTGTTTTTTAAAAATTCGAACAATATAAATAAAATAATTAAGCCATCCTAAATTATATCTATTATTTTTTTTCAAGATTTTGAAAATCGAAACATACAACAAATCAAAAATAAGAGAGGTTAACGGTTCGATCGGTCGAAACAAGATCAAACTGAATGACATAATAAATAATAATATTATTAAAAATTATAAAATGATTGATAAATTTTTCTTTAATACATTCACTCTGCATTTTAATAATTTTATTTCTATATCAAAGTAATTAAAAAACATAAATATGACATTAATTAAGTTTATAAAATATAAACAATTAACACATAATATGAATGTGACATCAAGGGGATATGCGCCTTTCGTCTGCTAGGGTTTTTTCGTGCGCCCCTTGCCTGGGGGCGCCTCCGCCCTCCCCCGCCTGCTAGTTCCACTAGGGAAGTGTTTTCTCTTCCTTTTTCGTTGTTTCGTCCTCTTTTCTGGTTTAGTCTTCTTCGCTTTTCCATCTCATGGCGGTTAAGCTCGCCGATCCTGGTTTTCTCGATAGCAATTCTAATTCGTGCTCTTTCATTGAAGCTCTTAAGGGTAACTCTTCTGGGAATTTTTCGGAGCTTAAACAAACATCTTTTAGGGGTTTTCCCTCTCTCTGGATATCAGAGGATGAAGTTCTGGCCCTAACGGCTTCTTTCGAGTTTTCACTGGTTGGTTATTTTCCTAATTTGAGGCCTTCATTGGATAGCATTAGGCGTTTTTTCTTTAACTTAAAATTGTCTAGCAAATTTTCTGTAACTTTGCTGGATTCACGCCATGTTTTGATCAAGCTCCGTAGCGATTTGGACTACTGTCATGTTTTTGCGCATGGTTCTTATTTTGTTAAAAATTGCTTTATGAAACTTACAAAGTGGTCTCCCTTTGTTGATATTTCTGAAGAATCGCCGTTTGTTCCTGTTTGGGTTTCCTTCCCAAACCTTAGGCCTCATCTTTTTTCTACTAGTATCCTCTATGGTATGGGTTTGTTGTTTGGTCATCACCTTAAGGTCGATACTGCTGCGGCAGTCGGGTCTAGGTCGTCGGTTACCAGAATCCTGGTTGAGCTCGATATTACTAAGCGTTACCCAGATAAGGTTTGGGTTGGTCCTGAGAGATTAGGTTACTTCCAATCTGTTGTGATGGAAGATTTCCCTTCATTTTGTGACCATTGCAAGGCGATTGGTCATGGCCGTCGTGATTGTCCGAAATTACTTCACCGGGTTGATGGGGGGAATCGTTCGAATGCGAGTGTTGGTATTATTGTTCTCTGTGCTAATGAGAAGGCGGGAGTTATTGTTAATTCTGTTGTTTCTTGTGATGATGGTGGCATTGAGGGTTTGGCTACTAGTGTTAATGCTGTTGTTACTTATCATGTGTCTAATATTGAGCCTGTTGTGGGGGCTAAGCTTCTGGAGATGGATGTGGTTGGTGCTATGGATAATGCTAATCTTATTGTTTCTCTTCCGGACGATTCCTCTATGCAGGTTTGTGAGAATGCTGTGGTTGGGTTGTTACCTCCTAGGCAGGTGGTTGGGGCTGTGTCCGCCCCGTCTGTCGTGCCTTCAATTTTTGTGGAATGCTCTGAGGTTCCACCTGTAGTTGTGGATCTTGCGGTTTCTGTTGTCCCCACCGTTTCTTCACCTGTTGCCTCTCCCACTATTTTAAATGCTGGTCTTATCCCTAGTGAGGTGGTTGATGTTCCTGTTAAATTAATTGAACCTCATGCTTTGGTGTATCATGTGGGTGAGCAATCTGGGATGGCTGTGATGGGAGATCTGGTTTGGCTTCATTGTTCTTCTGAGTATGAATCTGAGTCTGCTTCTTCCTTTGAGTCTGATGGGGTTGTTGATCATGGGAATTTGCAGCGTGATAGATTGATTGTCTCTCATGGGAAGGCTCGTGGGAGGGGTAGAAGGGGTCGTTAACCTTCTTCCTCTTTTCGTGTTTGGCTGACTTCTCATCTGTTTTTGGTTGCACTTGTGCTCTAATTTTATTTTTTGATTGGATGCATTATGGTCGAGTGCTTTGGACTCTTTGTGGTGGTATTTGTATCATTTGTCAGTTTTCATATGCTTGGCCCGTACTTGGTGGTGTTGTTTGGATGGTCTGGTTGGTTAACATTCTCTCTCAATTGGCTATGGTCGTGGGTTGCTTGGCTGCGAGTTATGGTTTTTGGGCAATGATGTGGCGTGGGCTCACTTGTCTTAAGCCATGGCTCGTGGCAACCTTTGGTTTTCTCCTTCCAAACTGGATGGCCGGGGCCTGGTTTGGGATTGGTTGGAAGTCTATGCCGGTTGCTGAGCCCGATGGTTCTCACTATCATCCTTTTGTATCTCTGTAACTTTTTCGTACTGGCTTTTTAGCTTCTTTGTAACCTATATTTTTGTTGGAATGAAATTTTTATTTTGCTTAAAAAATAAATAAATGTGACATCAAGTAAGTCTATAAAACATAAACAAATATTTCATAAATAAATAAATAACTCACCAAAAGACATACGTTGTGGCTCTAGGTTCTCACGCGAGGTGGTCTGGCCATTCCGCGGCTCTTGGTTCTGATACATGATGACCAAACAACATTGCATTAGGGGAAGAAATGCATAACATTTGTCGAGTTCTATTGTGCATTAGGTGTTGAGAAATGCATATCATCTTCAGTTCTCTTTCTATAGCATGTGAAACTATTTAAAATATGAAATGAACAAAGAAAAATGAATTAAGATATATAACAAAATAGACAATTAAGAAATATATAAAATAGACAACATATAACATTCATCTTCATAATTTGCAGCAAGATTGTGACACCTTATACTTACTAATAAGAAAAACTCAGACCTCATCGAGATAACAAAGTCAGAAATTAATATCATGAAGACATAAAAAGTAATAATTGACATTCAATTGTTTATATCAGTTTAAATAAAAAACTGAAAACATAAAACACTCATAATGAATCTAATAACCATCCACAAAATTTGTTTGATCAAATGATATATTCTCAAACCCAACTTCACAAAAATCTGAAATCCCAAATAGTTATGTATCCTCACATAGTATATGATCTTCGTCACTTATATTAGCTAAGTTATATTCACCTGCAAATAATTAATGTGAAATAATAAGTTTATATTTTATATATTACACTCAAAAGATATAAATTAATCTACAATCTTACTTAGGGTTTGTCCTGTTAATGTTATGTTTGGTTCTATATCTTTAGGAATTTGCATTATCTTTAAATATTTTCATCTCCAAGTCTTCTAAATGCGATTCTAGAGTTAGCTCATCATCAAGGATCCAAAAGTCAATAAGTTTAATATTTGAGTAGTTCAATGGATCATAACTTCTTTTTCTAAGCTGCAACATACATATTTTTTATAAAAAATAATAATTATATGATGTGCGTCAATATTTAAAAAGATATTTAAAATAGTTTCAAACAGTTCCTATTTCTTTTATTGAGATAGTTTTCTCTACTGTGAACGTTACTATCTTGAACAATTCAGTTCGGTGTCTGGTTTGGGAAAGTTCTTCACTGCTTAAAAATTCATTCAACGTAATAAGTTAATTTCTTTTCTTATTCACACTTCTAGTTTGTGTGTCTAAACTGACTGCTTCTTAGAAAACATGGATAATATGCCAAGTAGGATGAAACATTAGGAAAAGAGAAATAGAAGTTATGCAGGAATCAGATTCCAAAGAGAAGATGCTTGGATTGAGCAGGCGAGGGTGAGTACCGAATGCGAAGAGAAGAGGTGAAGACCTCACATTGGGTCGGAGATGAGGGGTTGAGCACGAGAGGGAAGCCTTTGATTCTATTCAGACTTCGCGAATGAACAAGCGACGGTGTTGGCTTCACGAATGAGAAGGCGACGGCGACGGCTTCACGAATGAGAAGGCGACGGCGAAGGGAAAAAATACGTTGAACAAGAACATAGGAAGATACTCGATACATCCGAATGAATCGTAGGGGTTTTTTTTTTTGTTTCGTATAAGCTTCACCTTCGTTGATCTCATCCATCGTCTCTTTTCGCTAAACGGCTCAAGATTGGCTATAGCTGAACCTGTTAGTTATCAGAACAAGGACTAATTTGGTGGTTCGGCAGTTGAACTGCTAGTTTGAACTTGTAAATACCGGTTAGGTGCGAAACAGGGTTTAAAGTGAACCGTAACTGGTCGACCGGATGGTTCTCGATTCAACCAGTTGAACCGGCTAGTTCGGTCCTTCTTTAAAAGCCTAGTTTTTTTCAATATTTCTCAAAAACTTTTATGATTGAAAACTCTTCTTTGTAACTATTATAATTAAGCAATTTTTCCAAGAGTCACAAATAATTTTATAAAACTCCACAGCTATCCCTAACAAAACCTAGGACTCATTTTCTCCATGGTATGATATCTTTACTCTCGAGTTTCATTGATTTAATGTAAACCATTCACCACACTAAAATGAGCAAATTTAGATGGGAATATCCTACAGAAATTCTTACCAAATTGTGAAAATCTAACATTAAACTTATTTGTAGCTAGTGATCTGATGGCCTTCTCTCCCCCCATTTTGCATTTTCCAAAGCTACCACTTTTCTCTCTCAAAAATGTATCTTCGTTGCCCCTCCTCATCCCAATTTCGTCCAGAGAAGTCCTTCCAATGTATCTCCTTTGTCGATCAAAAGCTTAAGGATGTCGTTAACCGCTATCAAAGGTTCATATTCGTCTGTACACAGATTTATCTGTGATTTGTTTTAAAATGTTTAGATTCATCTACTGCTTATTATTTAGTAACCATTATTATATGCATTTTTTATATACTTCCATATTGTAGATTTAAGTCTTATTTTAAAGCAAGTTAAATATTTTTGAATGAATTAAATAAATTATTTAGAAAAAATAGTTAGCTATTATTTTATAAATTAATATAAAATGTTTGTTGGAAAAAATATTTATTAGTGGAGATGTTATGTATTTTTGACATTTTAGAACTATTATCTTAAAAAATAACTTTGTGATGATTTAGAAATAACAGCTAGAAAAAATTTTGGCCTTTTTATTATTTTTAATTATTTTACTTTTAAAAAATTTAATGGTGAAGTTAACTAATTAGATACTTAATTTGTCATTTTGTAAACAAGTTGTTTAATTAGTAATTATGCTATTTAATTAGTTTTTTGTAGTGGTGTTAATTAATTAGTTATTTATAAATTATGTTAATCGGTTATTATTTAGTCCGTGTAAATATTAGTTACTTCAATTTATATTCCTAAAAATGTGTTACTTAATTATAAAGGATGGACATCAAAACTCAACAGTCTTGGAAGTATAATAAAAATTTATTTAGATTAGAAGGATTAACAAGTAAAATTCTTAATATAATTAAATGTAAGTTGGAGATGAGTGGGTTAAATTGTTTGTGAAGTGATATATCAGTAATATTTTCTAAATGCAGCCAATTAATCAATTAAATTAGTGATAATACTAATCCAATGTATTTCCTCGGATACACTGGTATATGCTTGAAAATGTAGGAGAAAATAATATAATTTGTGATATTTTGAAGTTTTAGGTTGACATACTTCTTCCAATAGAATCTTATGCATACAAATGACGGGTTAATCTCCCAAATGTCAGCAGTAGACCTTCCAAAAGCTTTCTTCGCGAACTAAGGACTTTAATCAACTTACATTCCTATTATTTTTTAAAGCTCAAAAGTGATAATAATAGGTATAGTTGGCTCATTTCCTAAAAAGGCATATTTTAAGCAAGCAAACAATACTTTTAGTTCTAACTTAGAAGCCTCAACTACATAATTTTTCAAAGGTTTCCATAAAGATGATGTATCTAAGACTAATCTTTCCCTATACATCTTAAGGACTTCACTTGTCACACCTAGACCCGATCAAGATATATCCCATCATGTTAAACTGTGACAAACAATTCCCAAGATCTAGTTTTGAAATATTCATAGTCTCTTTCAATTTCATTTAAAAAAAAACTATAGATAATAGAGCTACTAAAATATCTAAATATGAAAATAAATTCATCTACAAAGTTTCTTTCATTTCATCAAGATGAATATCTACACTATAGTGCATGACTATAAGCAAGAACTAAAAAACTAAAAAGTTTAACTTGTCATGACTGTGCAAAAATCAACATAATAAAATACTTATCAACTTAAATCTGATCATAAATTGTTAATTAACAACATTCTTCCTTTTCCATAACCTTAAAAAACATAAGCAACCAACACTGAGCTACAACAACTCAGTAGATCACACAAGCCAATTTAAATTTTCAAATTCTCTTTTATTAATGTTTTTGAATATTTAAAAATAGATGAATAAATCACTTATTGTAGTGGGAAAGGAAATCAAAGCATAACAATTATCCAATTTATTTAAACTAGAATGTTGAACAGATAAATCATAAAGCAATTTATATCGCATAGTAATTCATATCACATATCAATTCATATTACAAATCCCAATCTCAATCAAAATCTCAAAGGATTATGACCCATTATATATCCCTTTTCTGCCTACAGCACCAGAATATGCTCATAGGTAATAGAATATGCTCGTAAGCACCATAACATGGCTTATAATCACTAGAACATGCCTATCTGCATTAGAATAATATCTGACACATATCGAATCTCAAAAGATTTTGACCACTTATAACTAATATGTGATGATTTTCAATCATATAAACATACATTTTATCACAGAAGCATATATTTCATCACATTGCATTAGTTAAAGTAAAATTAAACACATATCAGAAATGCATAGTATTGTATGACAGTAGACAATTAAATTTCCTACTGAGAAATTTTTACAATGTCAAAAAGTAACTAAACTATAAAGAAATGTTCAAAATACTATTTTAAGATATTTATTGAACTATAATGTTATTTTTCAGTGTACAAATTTATTTCTATTTAATTAAAATTGGTCAGATTTCAATGTAACAAGTATAAAAATTTCAGAAAATATTCAACACATTCATAATCATGTTCTCTATATCATATAAAAAGTTATGTAGTGAAAGTTTTATCGTTGTAAAGTTGTACACATTTTTTGCTAACAGAAATACAATATTGTTTAAAAAACTCAGTAAAATTTTGTATTTTTGAAAATAGAGATATGCATAATGTGACCTGCCTCGATCCAGGCAACTTTTCCAATAGGGATGACAGTTGGTAGCTGCCCGAAGCAACTCAAAATGTGTCTTTTCTCTCTCCAACCTCTCACTTTCTCTCTCTTACATAGAAGATGCTTGAATGAAATGATCGGACTAAATGAAAATTTTTAATTTTTAATAAGTTCATAATGGCTTAGAAATGTGACGCTCAAATCATAGAGTTATGTTGCTAAAAAAATTTATAACAATGTGAGAGCTGACGTCGTAATGTCACTTTCTGGCTTCTTGGCTGAGTACGGAGTCACTGCGCTTAAACACCAAGTGCCATTGTGTTCCAAAAGGAATTTTCTCAGATTTTATCAAAATTCATATGCAACACTTGAGACATATTCTAGAGCACATCCAATAAATTTTATGCATTTAAATACTCCTAAAGATATGCAAATAGTTAAAAAAACTCAGAAGTTTAAGACCTTACCATTTTCCAATTGAGTCGAATCTAACAGAAATGATTGTTGAGCCTATAGGTGTCACATAACTAATGAATCAAATAGAATTTTTCTCTATCTCACATTAATCATCTTCACTCAAAGACATATCTTACTAACTATCACCCAACATTACATCTAAATCTTCCTCTATACAAGAATTAACATAATACACTCTATAGTAGTCCTTATATTGAAAATTATTTATTTTAAGACATTAAAGGTGACTTTCTTATCATGAATTCTCATAGTTAGCTCTCCCTTCAGAACAGTATGCATAGCCATACCAATAGTTAAAAAAGACTACCTAGGATGACACTTATTTTTCTATCTTCCTCCACGTCAATTATAATAGAATCTACAAGAAAAATGAACTTATCAACCTTCACTAAAACATCTCTTATTATTCCCTTAGGATAGGAGAATGAATAGTCAGCTAAATATTGGGTAATAATGGAACATTGGACTTCACCTAGATCTAATCTTCTAAAGATAAAAAGGGTATAAGTTTAGTATTAGTGTTATAAATATGTGCTCAAGTACTATGACTTTGATGATAAAAAACATTATTATTTTCTTACTATACTATCTCTTGATAACTGAGTAAATTTGCATATATGTTTTCTATGTGTGCTAATATTTCAGGTCAACAGATCACTTGCAATGTCAAACAACTTAAGATTAGGTAAATTATGGTTGAGTTAGTCTGTATCAATTTTAAAGCTATTTTACCTTTCTTGAGTAAAACAATGTACTGTAGTAAGTAACCTTGCACACGCACAGTTAAGGGAGTGAGTTGGAAAGTTAAAAAAATATATATCTATTTTTTGAACTAATCATCTTGTACAATTCATATCATACTAGACGATTTATTTACTAGAAAACCCTAATTAGGGCATCTCTATTAATTATGATTGATTAAGCTAATCAGATGATCATCATCATACAAGATGATATATTTTAATCAAGAAATTAGTCACCAATTACAATTTGGGCAAGATTTTATAATTCAAAAATTTTTCATACCATACAGGATGATCTGCATCATCCTAGATGATAGATGACTATCATGCACAAATTAATCCTATGCTTTGGAGAATAATTATGGTAAAATGTAAAATAAATAAAAAATAATTATAGTAAATTTGATTCAATCCGATCGTACAAGATGATCAATGACGATCGTCTTGGATGATAGAGAATATATATGGGATGATAAGGGGTTGTCGTGTGTCATAACATATGATGACCATAGTTTTTAATCTAATCATCCAGGATGATGAACCTTTTCCATACTAGACGATAGAGAATTGTATGGGATGATAAGGCATTGTCACGTATCATACTAGATGAAGTTCAATAATTTTATACTAATCATATGAGAAAATATTTTAATCATCTAGGATGAAAAGTCTATTTCTCTTGAACTAATCATATAAGGCAATGCAATTCGTACTATCTGAATTAGTGTTTTTGAACTAATCATACAGGACGATCGTATGATCATACTAGAAGATTAGTGTCACTAGATTAAAAATTAGTACTTTTTTTAAGGCTCACTATTTAAGCAATTATATTTATCTTTGGAAAAAATCTTTGCTATTGAATTGTCTTGAGAGAGAGCTTAAGGAGGGAAGTGAAGGAGAGCATTGGGAGAGAAGAGCTTGAGAGATTCTTGTGGGGGGAGTTGTGAGGGATTCATAAAGGTTGCTCTAAGCAATGTTTTGACCATCTTCTTCAAGCTTCTTCCTTAGTTCCTTGATGGCTCTGAGGAGAATTTTATCAGCATCAAATCTAGGTTATATTCCTTCATCATGAGGGTGAAAAAAGTTTCCATGGTTCTCTTCCTACTTTAGGAGGGAGTAAAAGGATTTCAAAGTTATCTGCCTTCTCTAGGAGAGAGTAAAAGGATTTTTAGGTTATCTTCCTACTCCATGAAAGAGTAAAAGGATTCAAGGTACTCTGCCTCATCATGTTGGTGGAAATATTTTACAAGAGCTTCTACTCTTTACTATAGGGGATAAAAGAGAGACACTACTTTCAGTGTAATGCCTTGAAAGGAGGTTTCTGGGAGTGAATGTAGGTCGAGTTGACTGAACCACTATAATTATGGTGTGTTCTTTCTATTTACTTTTTTGCATTTGATTTTTGCATTTTTCTTTCATTTTTTCTGTGTTTGAAATCTCTAATTTTAGTTATTATGAAATTAGTTTTGTTTCCGCATTGTGGTATAAAATTGTTTGTTTTAAATATTCAAAAATATTTTCCTTTTAACTTAAGAAATTTTTTAAAATAACTAATTCAACCCCTCCTCCCCCCTTCTTAGTTAGCCTCGGACTAGTTCAAAAATGTTTAATAACCCTCACAAACTTTCAAGTGGTATCAGAGCGGGAATCATAAATTAAGTTTTAGAAAACTTAAAAAAAGAAAAGATCAAGGGCTAACTTTGAAAATCATAATACTTTAGAAGGATACAATCACACGACCATCTTTATTTTATAATATTCATTTTAATTTTTAAAAAATTTGCATGTCTACCTTTTTACAATCTATAGATTATGGTATATAGACGTTAGTTCAAAAGGATATTCTGCACCTTCATGTTTAGAAAATGACATTACAATTGAAATCCCTTTTTCAAAATTGATTATAGATGATAGACATTTAGCCCAACTGAATGTCAAATGTTTGAACTATTTTTTATGTTCTTTAAAATTTGAAGATTACATGCATGTTTCTACTTGCACTACTGGTAAGGAGATTTGGGATAAACTCTGCATAACATATGAACGTACAAAGGAAGTGAAATAATCTAAGTTAAATATTCTTTTTCATGATTATGAATTTTTTTACATGAAACCTAGTGAATCTATTTTTGAAATGCATAATAGTTTCACTTAGATTGCTTCCCTACATGCCTTAGGAAGAGAACTTACTAACTATGAAAAAGTTAACAAGATTTTATATTATTTTTACCTTCTTCTATAATACAAAAATCACTGACATTATTGAATATAAAGATCTGAATGTTTATTCCAATTATAACTTGCTTGGGTCGTTCGTTGCCTTAGAGCAAAGAGTGAGTTAAAGATAGCTTGATGCATATGAAGAGAGAAAAGAGAAAGCTGTAGCCTTAAAGGCTAATGATTCTAACATTGACTCTTCTAGACAAGATGATGATGAAATTCCACTAATGACTAGGCAATTCAAGAGCTTTTTAAAGAAAAAAAAAAAAACATCATCAACAATGTAATAAAGGTAAGAATAGTAAAAATTCTAAAATTTCTTCTAATGTTATATGCTTTGAATACAGGAAGCCAGGCTACTTGAAGGTTAATTTCCCAACTCTTAAAGCTCACCCAAAGAAGGAGAAGGGTGAAGGAAAACATAACTTCAAGAAGGGTAAAATAGGACTCAAAAAGCTTTCTCAGCAAACTCAGCATCATCATCTTTTGAAACTAAAGCAAAAGAGGAGGTAACCAACCTTTGCTTAATGGTAGATGATCTTCTTAATCATTCAGATCAAGAGGAGGAATGTGAGCTTACCTATGATCAATTATTTGAAATTTCTAAAAAAATTCATACTGCATATAGGAAGCTTAAAAAATCACATGTCAGCCTTAAATCTGACTTTTCAAGTCTACAGAAAGAGCATGAATGCCTAAGGAAAGATCATTCCACTTTGGATATTAATCATATGGCTTTATTAAATGAATTTGATATGTTAAATAAGAAGCATTCTTAATTACCTGTTGTATTATTATAAACTATTGTATCTTAATTAGATAATAGGGAGCATGCATTGAAAGTAGAAAATTCAATTCTTAAAAGTACAAATAAGTTTTTATAAGCTAAATTAGGTTCTTTTAAGGAAAATAAAAAAACCACCTATACTTTGAAGAGTTTCAAAAACCATCATCAAATCATGTATCATTCAAACCTAGGAAGCGATACCATAACCGAAATAGATTAGCAAATTATTTCATAGTGTTTGATGTTTTTCTTATGGCAAACTAGGACATATCTCCCATATTTGCACCATTCATCGTATAACACATATAGTGTGGAGACCAAAATTTTAAAATTAACATCATAGCTTGCATGCATTTCATTCTTCTTTCCATAAGATGGGACCCAAACTTGATTGGATTCCCAAATCTAACATCTAATGATTTTGTAGGAATACTCTCACAGAAGCCTCCTAACAGCATGTGATACCTGGATAGTGGATATTCAAGGCACATGATTGTAGATGCAAATTAATTCATTTTATTGGAGGCTAAGGCAAGAGGGAAGGTGACACTAGGAGATAACACCACCATAAGAGAGGTGGGATTAGGTATAATTGGCAACTCAAAAATTTTTATAATTAAAAATGTCTTACTTGTATATGGCTTAAAACATAACCTATTTAGCATAATCCAACTTTGTGATAAAGAATTTAACATTAAATTTTTGTCTACCAACTGCATGATTAGCTTAGATGGAAATATTATACTACAAGAAAATAGAATTGAAAATGCTTACATGCTTGATTTAAACTATGTTGAATCTACTACTTCTTTTTACCTAAATAATTATTACTAATGAATCTTGGTTATGGCATTGGAGATTGTGTCATGCAAGCATGAAAAACCTTAGAAAGATTACCCAAATAGTTTAGTGAGAGGCATACCTAAACTAAAATTCATTAAGGATCACATGTGTGATGCCTGTCTATTAGGAAAGCAAGTGAAATCCTCTTTCCATTCAATCAAATATATTAACACTAGCAAACCCTTAGAAGGTCTTCACATAGATCTCTTTAGACCTGTTAGCATTGTAAGCCTAAGAGGGAAAGTCTTTAGGTATGTAATTCTTGATGATTATTTAATATTTACTTGGGTTATATTCATATCTCATAACAATAAATCATTCGTGGAATTTAGGATAGTCTCCACTTGGATTTAGAGGAAGTTAGATTGTGGAATTCTAACCATTCATAGTGATCCTGATATAGAATTTGAAAATAAAAATTTTGAAACCTAGTATATGGAGCAAGCGATAAATCACAACTTTTTAGCTCCTAGAACACCTCAACAAAATGAGGTATCTAAAAGAAAGAACAGGACCCTAGTAGAAGCTACTATAGCCATGTTAGTTAAATACTCACATCCTGAATATTTTTGGAAAAAAGTAGTTAATACAACCTATTATGTTTTGAATAGGGTTAATATTAGATCCAATATGAATAATACACCCTATAAAATTCATAAGGGTAAGACACCCAACCATTCTCACACTCATGTCTTTGGATGTAAAGTGCTCATTCTAAATAATGGGAAATCTCTACTAGGAATGTTTATCCCCAAATTTAATGGAGTGTTCCTAGGTTACTTAATTGTTCAAAAATCCTATATAGAGTTTTCAATACAGAACACTGAAAGTAGAGGAGACCACTCATGTCGTATTTAATGAATTGAATAATTCTGGAGGTCTACGATTGAAGAAGAAGAGGTTGTAGAAATTACCTAAGGAATAGAATCTCTAAATCCGGAGGAATTGATATAACTTGAAAACACCCTACCTAGAAAATATATATATTCTTTAAGTCATTCTAAAAAATTGATCTTAAGAGACCCATATGAAGGTGTTTGAACTAGGCATAGACTTATAAATGACATAAAACACTCTGCCTTTATCTCAACAATTGAGCCCACCAATATAAATTAAGCCCTATCTGAGGAATTATGGATCCTAGCCATGCAAGAAGAGTTAAATTAATTTGTGAAGAATGATGTTTGGGAACTTATTGAAAGACTTAAGAACTAGAGTGTAGTTGGAACTATATGTCTTTTCAAAAACATAATGAATGATTCTAGTGTTGTAGTTGGAAACAAAGCAAGATTAGTGGCTAAGGGGTATAACCTGATAGAAGGAATTGACTATAAAGAGGCTTTTTCCCCCATAGCTAGATTGCAAGCCATTAGTATAATACTATCCTTTACATGATTTAAGGGATTTAAATTATACCAAATACATGTCAAAAGTACTTTTCTAAATGGGGTAATAAAATATGATGTATTTATTAAATAACCCCCATACTTTAAAAATTAATAATTTCTTAATCATATGTTTAAATTAAAAAATGCATTATATGGACTGAAATAAGTACCTAGAGTATGGTAAGTAAGGCTAAGCTCATTCCTACTTGAGAGAATCTTTGTTAAGGTGAGCATAAACACTGCTCTATTTCTAAAAAAAAAGTAGGATTTGAACTACTCATTATACAAATTTATGTTGATGATATTTTGTTCAGATATTATGATAAAAATCTATATGATAAAATTTCAAAAATAACGAGTAAGGGGTTTGAGATGTGTGTGATGGAACTGACCTACTTTCTTGGATTTAGTATAAGGCAGAAGGATGAGTAAAATTTTTTTAGTAAATGGAACTACATAAAGGACATCCTTAAGAAATATGAAATTGATAAAACCAAGCCAATAAATTATCCCATGAGTTCAACTGTTCAGTTAAATAAGGATTCAAATAGAAAATTAGTTGATTAGAAGAAATACAAAGTAAAAACTAGATCTCTTCTTTACTGATTACTAGTAGGCCTGATATTATATTTAGTGTTTATCTTTATTCTAGATTTCAGGCTAATCTAAAAGAGTCCCACTAGATTTGTAAAAAGATAATCCTTAAATATCTCTTAGGAATCCAAAACTTAGGAATATGGTATCCAAGGCATAGTACTTCCTTTGAAATTATAAGATATTTTGATTCATATTTTGTAGGAAATAGAGTTGATAGGAAAATCACTTTAGGAACATGTCAATTCATATGACAGTCTTTAGTCTCTTGGTCCCATAGAAAATAGAACTCATTCGCCATGTTCTTTATTGAAGCTGAATACATAGCCTTAGGAAGTTTTATGGCTCAAGTCCTTTTATTAGAGAAACAAATTTTGGATTTATGATTACCTGTAGGCACAATTTCAATCTTATGTGATAACACTAGTGCCATTTTCTTTTTGAAGAATCCAATCCTATACTGATATATTTATAAAACCATTGGCTTTTAAAATTTTTACCATCTCAAGAACCAGATTAGGTCTCATTGATATTCATGCCAAAATTGATGCTTTATGTATCTATTTTTTGCTGTTTAATTTGTATGTTTTGTTTTATGTATTTTTAGGTTCTATTTTGTCTTTCTATTGCCTTCTTACAATTTTTTGAAAAATCAAATCACTACTCACTTTTGATGTTATATTTAACTTGTTTTTATATAGAAACATAAAAGTTGTGATTGACTTCCCTAAAATAGTTAAAGGAATAAACTTTAATGATTATCTCTCTTCCCCTTCTCTTTAGTGGTGTAATTTCTTTTGAATCAAAATGTATTTTAAATCAAAATTTGGACTTTGAATTAGAGATCTATTTATTCTTCCTGTAGTATTCTTTTTCATATGAATACTATTCCAAGTCAATGAATCTCTTTCAAATTTTTCTAATCAAGTTTTGTATTTATTATACGAATAAGATTCTATTTTGTGGTTTACTCTTCCTTCTACGAGAGAGTGAGTTTGTATTCTCTCATACTTAAAATGTAATCTCATAATTGAGAACTCTTTAAAGATTTTGAAAGGAAGCAAGCATGTAAAAATAAAAAAGAGGCATAAAATAAGCCCACAATGACCGTCAAAAATTGAAAGATACATATAGTGTTTCTAAAGTAAAACAAGTGCAAAATGCACCAAAAAAGTTGAAAAAGATGCACAAGATGAGTCCACTATGAGTTAGCTTCCCTTTCTTTCAAATCCTTAAACTCCTGAAAGACTCTGTGTGCATTGATATCTCTTACACTTGATTTTGAAAATCATGATTTTTGATTCATTACTTTGAAATATTATTCTATCATATATTTTTCTGAAAAGAAGATTGAAATTATTATTTTTCCTATATAATTTCTTTTATGGATTAGATTTTTGTTTAAAAAGAATTTTGACCTATAAGGAGTTTGAGTTAGGGTTTACAAATTCAAATTTCTAACCTTTTTGGATTTCAGTGTTCTCAATTCATTTCTTGTCTATTTTTAAATAAAATAATAAGTAAAATTTATCATTTACTAAGGCTGATTAATTAAAAAAACTATATTTTTTTATTGTTCTTAACATATTTTTATTTTCTTATTTTATGTTATATTTTATTTGGTTTCTAGTTTGATTTTGTTTATCTCCAAGTTATTAACCCCATAACATGAACACTAAGTCTCCTAATTATAGAAAAATAACTAAATTAGAGTCACAACACTGAGTTTGTGGTGCTACAGTGCTGCTGAATTAATCTCATGTCAATATGCCACTTATCACCTTAATTCACCGGTTCAACTATCTCCAATTATTTTTCAGAGTTGGCGAGATTTGGCACAATAGCTCCCAACCCGAAGCTATTGTTCTTTATTGGTACAAGCTAGGTGCTAAGCTCTCCAACACTCCTTTGGGTTGTTAACCATTGTGATGCTAAATTAGTGGCACTTTAGTGCTAAGAGAAATCATGGCACTGCAGTTCTAACTCTATAGCGCTATAGCGCTGTGTTAATTATAATAATTTTACCTTGTTTCTGGCTCAAAAGTATAAGAATTAAAAGCATAATAATCATAAAATATGCAATTTAGAATTAAAATTTTTTCTTTAATCAAATTCCCCTAAATTTTAAGACATTACTTATCATTAAGTAATTTATACTTCATTAAAATTAAATATCTTTTACTATATATATATATATATATATATATATAAAGAACATAAGTTGGAAATTTTTCTGATAAAATAATTTTTAACATCTTATTCCTTCATTTTTAATTAATATTTCTTCTAAATGAAACTCCTTAGGGTGTAGGTGACAATTTTCGACTAACTTAAGGTAATTAAATTTTGTGAAACCCTTAATTCAACCTACAAGAGTTTTTTAAGTATTATGATTCCAATAACTTTCTTTAGGTGTACAAAAGTGGGACTAGACATTGCAACCACTAGTTTTTTTATATTATGATAATTAGTTTTTTACTTTTTTGAAAATTGGATAAGTACCTCATAATGATTTTAATTACTTGGATATTGCCTCCACCTATTATTTTTAAGCAAGGCTATATATTATAAGTACAAATTTTTAATATTCTAGTACTTGTCCTTTTCAATCTTTTCACTTTAACCTTTTTTTTTTTTAACTAAATACCTTATAGTGATTTTGAATATATGCCTATTGCCTCCACTTTGTATACTAATCTAAAGCTCATTAAAGGTATCATATTTCTGTAGTTACTCCTTAGGTAAATATGAACTAATTGGTTAATTCTTAGTAAACCTTAAACCCCGTTGTCCTTTATAAAGTACATAAGCGATATTTAGAAACATAACATATTCATAATTACCATTTTTCACTGAAAAATATTATTTGCTACTTTTAACGTTTTTATTAAATTTTTTTTGTAAATTATGTACTATTAATTCCTTAAGGAGTCTTAATTTTAAAATTTTTTAAATGTAACAATTCAAGCAAAAAGTGCAATATAGTAAGATAAATAATTTTGCATAAACTAGGGAAATTGATTTCATTATTTTTTTCCAAATAACATTTATATACAATAAAATTAAAAATACAAGAAAATAAAATAAAAACTAAAACTAACACAATAACAAAAATAAATAAATAACATAATAATAATAACAGTAGGGATTTACTTACTCATCATCTTTTTCTTCTTTTTTCTTAATACCTCTACTGTTGTTATGATGATGATCCTGATTCTAGGTACATCTTAAATAAGGGTGGGCTTAGAAATACATTATGATAACTGTGGGAGTCCATCTCCCAACTCTTAAACATGCTATCGTTGGTAGCAATATAGTCAAACTGTTACTGCTAATTCCCTTTATGCTGGAGCATTATATGGTTAAAATAGGAACATGTCTCCTATTTTAGTCCTATCAGCTACTACCATAAATGATTTAAGAAGAAAACCCAATTTGATCAATTCTACCTTGTAGATCTATCACCTAATCTCTTAGCATCCTAGGATCTTTAATTCACTATTGGCTAGGTTTGGTCATTTGGCTGAATTCCTCTCCACATTCTAATAAGGAGGTTTTGAAGGACATGATCTTTGATCTAGTTATGGCACAAACAGGCAAGATCTACTCCTCCCATAAATTTCTTACTACATTGATAGATTCACATAATTCACAGATAAAATTAACATGCCCTAAACCTAAAGATGTAAACCCCGTAAGCATGTACTAAATGAAATAAAAAACTATCTTTCCAAAATTAATAGTAATTTATTTTTTAATATAATAATTAAAATAAGCCCTATCCATTGTAACCTCGCTTATCTTTCTACCAGGCTTTAAACTCCTAGGTCGGGGCTGACATAGGAAAATTAATAATTTTACCCTTTCTCATCTTCCACTAACCATTTAAGTCTAACTAGGCATGAAACCTAATTATCTCTTCATAATATATAGTGGAGGTATAAACATTCAGACACTTAACACTATCAAATTGAAAGTTAGGGGTTTAGAAGACTTGTATTTTTGCTACAAGAGTGTAGGGGACCCACTTTCCATGGATAAAGACACACTCATTTTGGGTTATGTTTGGAAACATATAATAGATTATACATCGATTAGCAAGATAGGGTTAGACTATAAGAAAATCCTAGTTTTTCTCTATAATTTAAACTTGAATAATCCCCCGAGGATCATCATGTTGCAACTCGTGCTTATGAGTTTATGTTTTTGATGATAACAAATATTGTGGATCACTTTTTATTATTTACTTGTATTTGCAATATGTTTTTATTTATGTGTATACTAATATTTCAGGATTATAGTGCGCCTTTAAGGTTCAAGATTTGATAGAATAAGTTTTATTTATAATATTCATTGGTGTATTTCTTAGTCATGTCTGTAAAGGTGTTTTCTTTCTTGTAACCTTGCACTCAATTTTGACTATTTTTTAGAGTTTACTATTTTTGGTCACATCATCTGCGATGATCTATAAATCGGCCTGGACGATTAGTTAAAAATAAAAACCCTAATTAGGGCATCCTAGTTAAGGTAACCACCATTAAATGTATCATCGTGAATGATATTCATATTAGCCGGCATGATAGGCTCAAATAAAAAAGAATTAGTTGCCAAATCTATTTAGGAAGTTTTTATTTTTGGACATCATCCAGGACATCATCCTGGACGAAGCAACATAATTATGCCTAAATTAATCTGGTAATTAAGGAAAGAAATTTAGGTTGATTGAATGATCATATTGTCTGGGATGATCGTAGGATCGCCCAGGATGATTAGTTAAACAAAACCTTAATTCTTCCTGGACGATGTTTAATCGGCCTAGTTCATTCAGGAAGATTCTCTGGACGATATTCGACTAAATGAACTAATCGCACAGGATGATATACTATCATCCTGGATGATAGGAATAAATTTCCTTCTGATCGTCCCAAATTGTCCTAGCTGATTGAGTTGAATCTGTACTGATCGTATAAGATGATAGGAATATTGTTTGGGATGATAATGTCGGTTTGGTGCATTTAATTTACTTTTTGGAGCTCTTCTATTTAAGCTTTATCAAAGACTTTGAATGTGTCTTTAGAAGCCATTGAAGCTTCATTCTTCTGGAGGAAACTTGAGAGAGAACTTGAAAGGAAGAGAGGAATGGGTGGAGTTTGAGAGGGAGAAGATCCTTAGAGCGAATTTTGAAGGGAGTGTGGAGGGGGTTCCACACGGTTGCTCCGGCCAGCTTGCACCTTAGTACCATCGAAATCAAGGTTCGCCTTGAGGCAAGTTTTGGGAAGAAGAAGATATCTTTGGTGTCAAAGGACCCAGCTACTCCGCCGCACAGGGGAAGGTGGAAGTAATTTATTTAGGGCTTCTCCACCTAGCTGTGGGGGCTAAAGGAGAGACACTAAAGGTTTAGTGCAATACTCGGAGGGTGCCTCCAAGGAGTGGACGTAGTTCAGGTTGGATCGAACCACTATAAATCTGGTATGTTATTTCTTATTATTACTTCCACATTTAATTTTTGCACTTTGATTTCTATGGTGAATCTTGGTCTTGGTTTATGCTTGTTCTTTTGATTGAATTTTTTTTTTTAAAATACAAATTCACCCCTTCCCCCTCTTGGTTAGCTTTGGGACTTGTTCATTAGGGGTTAACATCCCTAACAAACTTATAAGTGGTATCAGAGCATGTACACATCAAACCCATGCTAAACAATTATGGTTTTACTCACCAAAATGTTGTATTTCTCATCAGTAGCTATAATAACAAACTTCCCAGCCTCAAAGGAAGGTATTTAGACCTCTTCCTTCTGACTATAACCTTAGGAGCCATTTCTAAAGGGTTGGAATGACTAGGCATCTGAAATACAATCATAGGAGGAAATATATTTCAAAATTGAAATAAAAGAAAAATAGCCAACCCTTACTTAGAATGGGACTAACACTTTAGCAGTGACTTGTGGAGCACTACAGTGCTTAGTGAAATAGGTCAACATATGTATACGAGCATGTATATTATTTATTTTTGGCATGGGTATAAGCTTGTATAATGGGATTAGCATGGGTACAAGCACGTAAATTAGAACCTAATAATAGTAAAAATAATTTTCATGTGCTCATTCATTTCATATCAATGTAATAATATAGCAATTAATATAACAAATATAATTTCATACGAGCAATAGCAATCATTAGAAGTAATATAATTTGGATTCAATGATTAGGATTAATAGTCATATAAATATTTAGTAGGTCATATCATTCATATACTCATTTCAAGTTCAATTCAATAAGGCTATTATGAATCTATGCATATCAATAAATTATAATTTATTTTATTTCATAAATCATTTTATGTATATTTGCATATCTAGCATATTAAATTTGTGAACATCAATTATATGCATGTCATACAATATCAAGAATTAATGCATGTATATCATATATTTTTATCATATACATTGTAACATATATATTATGTACTTCATGTCTATCATATGCCCTTATATCAATCATATCATTCATATTATATGCTTGTATCAGTTATGTCATGTACCATGTTCATATCATTGGTATAAAATCATTTATGTAAATTTTTATATATGCACATGTCATATCTATATGAAATAAGATAAGACATCTGGATACCGGTGGTGTTTTTACTATGTCCAATGCTATAGGCCAATCTTATAGGAATCAATCTCAATCATATTAGTATATTTATCAGGAATCTGTCTCATAGCACATATCACAAGTTAGGTGGCTTTCATGTGAGAAGTCGTCACTTCCTACTCATCAACATATCATATTATATCATTAAATCTCCTTATACCTCCCTTTTCATAAACTTACGATTATATCATTGGTCTTACTTAAAGGAAAACATGTCATGCCATCCTATTATACATGATAACATGTCTCCAACCAATCTTAATTAGTAAATCATTTCTAGCTAGTCTTTATTATTTTTCACATATTTCATATCATATATTGCATAATAATAATCATTATATACACTCAATACAACTATTTTTATACTCATCAATATGCTTGTAGTATGTAAAAATGTATATTTGACTAAATGAGTAATAAATGGTTGCATAACATATATTTTATATCCATGTACACTAAATTAACTCCTAATCATTTTATACTCAATATTATACTATTTATTTCAAATACATACATATGTGTAATACCAACCTATGAAATTTCAATTGCAACCAATCAAAATATTTAGGATTAAAATATATATGATATAGCAAAAGTTACATGTTAGAAAATCACTAAAATAAGAGATATTACATTTTTATCAAATTTTTAGGAGAAAATAGGTAAAACTAAAACTCCATAAAAATAAAAGTGGGATTAAGATTTCTTTCCATGATCAAAACACTTTTCCAAACTACAGTGATAGAAAATACCAACCTGATCCTTACTTTCTCTCTCATATTTCTTCTCTTCTCTCTTTTCTTTTCACTCCATTTCACTCTCTTCTTTCACCCAATTAAGCAAGAAAATGGGGGAGGGGAGAAGTGGTGAGGGTTTAAAAGAAATTGATTTTTTTATATTTTTCTTAAAAATAAATAAACTTTAAGACCTAGTATTGCAGCGCTCTAAACCCAACACTACAATACTCCCTTAAATTTCAATAAAACCTGTGAGCTTTGTGTTGTTGTTCTTTAACTCGGTGTCATATTGCTCACTGAGGAAAATTTCCTAAAATTTTTGAAACTCAATCTAGGGTTATTACATGACTAGATATAAGCGTAAGAAGGATGTTTCTAGAAGTTGAAAGAGTGTCTAGTGTCAGCCTTTTTGTTAACTATCCCAACAAGTTCAAAAGGATTTTAGGTTTATAGTGATGTTTCAATGAAGGGCTTGGGATGCGTATTGTAGTAGAATGGAAACATAGTTTCTTATGCTTCCAAGTAATTAAAACCATAAAAGAAGAACTACCTTACTTATGATTTGGAATAGGTGACTAGTACAATTACATTGATGATCTAGAGACATTATATGTATGGTGTTAGATGTGAGATTTATATTGACAACCATAGTTTGAAGTATATTTTCAACAAAAAGGAGTTAAATTTGAGATAGATAAGGTGGTTGGAGCTCATTAAGGGTTTTGATTTGAATATCATTTATTTATCAGATAGTGCGAAAATAAATGATGTACTTGAGTAGGAAGTTAATGGGAGTGGAAACTATTTTACTCACTTCTGAGGAAGCATTGATTAGGGAAATGGTGAGGATAGAATTAGAGGTGGTAGAATAATTTAATAGGCCAATAGAAGTTATCTTTTAGATGATAGGTCAACCCTCATTATGAAATAGGATTAAAGAATCATGGAAAGTATAAGAAGAATATGTGACATTAATATTTCATATTTAGTCTAGGCAGATATCTAATTTTAAGTTGATGAATTAGGTAAAATCTTCTATGGTAGTCGGTAGTGGGTTCTAGATAGTGGTGATTATAGAAAAGATATTTTGAATGATGCCCACTATTTTGGGTGCACCATTCTTCTTGGAAGAAATAAGATGTATCATGATCTTAAGTTGATATTTTTGTATAATGAATTAAAGTGAGAAGTCATAAAATTTGTTTCTAAGTGTGAAGCATGTCAAATTGTAAAACCTGAGCATAAGAAATCTAATGGATTACTATAATCATTGCTTATTCTTTAATGAAAATGGGAGGAGATCACTATAAAATTTTTAATGGGTTTTTCTTGGTCTAGGATAGGCCATGATGTAGTATGGATGATTTTGGATAAAATGAAGAAGTTTACTCATTTTATGACAACGAGGCAAACAAATTTCATATTATAATTTGGATTATTTATGCGTGATCAGCTATATGTGAAGTAAATTATTAAATTATCTAGAATTCCTAATGACATTTTCTCATATCGTAATGGTCGATTTACCTTAAAGCTATTGAGACGTAATCAGGAAGGTCTGGGGATGAGGTTGAATTTTAATGCTACTTTCCATACCCAGACATATGGGCAGTTAGAATGTGTTATCCAAGTTTTAGAAGACCTATTAAGATTGTGTCTTTTAAATTTTAGTGGGAATTAAGAGGATCATATACCTCAGATTAAGTTTGTTTACAATAACAACTTTCATAATAGTATTGGTTTAGCTTCTTATCAGACTTTGTATAGAAGAAGGCAAAGAACTCCACTGGCTTAGACTAAAGTAGGAGGAAGAAAGATAGTAAGATTTAAACTAGTATATAATGATATTAAAGACAGATCAAGAAAAGGTTGAAAGTATCATAGGACATGTAGAAAAAATACTAAGATAAGTTTATTAAACTTTAGGTTTTTTGTTTTATATATTTGAAGGTTAGTTCAATAAGGGAGAGAGAAAGTTAAGAAAGGATACCAGGCTAAGCTCCATATACATAAGACCATTTGAAGTGATTGAAAGAAATGGAAATTTGTTATATATATTATTTTTGCAAAATCACATGTTAGATATCCATAATACTTTTCATTTATTAGTGCTAAGAAAGTGGATATTAGATATAAATCAAAGAGTTTTGAAAGTTGAAGTGAAAGTGTAAATTGATTTGATCTATAAAGAAGAACTTGAATGTATTATAGTCTTTGATGTAAGACAACTAAGGAATAAGCGAATTTTGATGGTCAAGGTCTAGTGGAAGCATAGATAAGAGTACGAAGTAACTTAGGACAAAGAAATTGAGATGAGACAGTTGTGTCGTAATCTATTCAGAAGATATTATGCATTGGAAATATCAAAGACAATATTTTTATGAGGGGTGATGCAATATTTATTTAAAAGTTTAGGTAATTACTTTATTTAAACTAAATATTTATTAAATTTAAATTTAATTATAATTATAAGACCTAGAGTGTCTAATATACCCTTTAATAAATAAAAAAGGTTGGCTGGGAATGTAAATTTTTATTTAATAAATTTTCTTTGGAAGGATAATCACCCAAGGATGGGCAGTGTGACATTGAGCTCTGGGATGAAGGTGATAATTTAAACGTGCATTGCAGCACTTGGTGACAACACTGTGGCACCAAGCCTTCAAATTAATGATGAGATTTTGAGAGATTTTTGAAGATTCTCTAAGAACACCATAACGTTGGGAAGCGAGCATCATGATACTAGTCCAAATTGTGATTTTTATACATTAAATATATTTAACAATTTTCTAATTAATCCCTCAACCATACCTCATCAAAGAGAGAAGGAAGAGAAGAAGCGAGGAGAAGAGGAGAGAGAAAAAGGGAAAGGGGTTTTGGTGATCAAAACTAAAAAATCAAGTACTATAGTGATTTTATAAAAACTTATGAATAAATATATATTTTTCTAAAATTTTATAACATTTTCACCATTTAACTTTTGATCTGTTATCATTTTTTTTATCTTGAATGTTTTGACTATAAAAAATTAGATTTTCATTGATTGATTTTTCATATGCAATTTTCTAAGTATAAAAATTATTTGAGGTTTTCTAGAAATTAATGGAGTTATATATATATATATATCTTAAATTATTTTTTCAATATCCCTTTGAAGTTTGAATTTGAATGATAAAAGTTCAGTGAGTATGATTTTATATAAGAATGAGGCTTTTAGTAGGTAATTCATGCATTATCTATGTGTTGCATATAATTTATATTTTATTTATGTTATGTTTGCATTTATAATATTCATAGCATGGAATTTGACATGTTCTATTGTGTGGAAAAGTACACTCTTTAATAAATTATTAGTGCCCTATATATTCTATTTTTGCCCCATCTACCTAGTGTAGATGTGAGAGGGATTCTAGCCCTACTTGCTAAAATTTGATGTGGGAGGTTCTATGACACTATTCAATTCTAATTCTTGCTCCAGTTACTAAATAAAGGTTTGGGAGGTTAAAGGGAGGCATAAGTAGATGTGGAGTTATAAGTAGGTATTGGGATATATGCATTATAATCATTATATTACATATAACAATACTTTAATAAATTAATTATAAGTTATATTCTGAATTAAATGTTAGTAATTTAAAAATTTTTGGATAAACATGATGCAATATGAAGGACAAGTGCAAGTGAATCTCTAATATCAAGAGTTTTGTGATGCATTTGAACTTTCGATGAAAGTAAGTCAGAACTTGGAAATTAAGTAAACACTGAAACCCTAGAAAATCATGCTCTATTCATACTTTATTTACTCTTTATAAGTAATTTTATTGTTTTAAAATACATGTCTAGTATATAATATTAAAATTTAGAAATTTATATCTCTAATGGGCAAGAGAAATAAATACACTGAATTGATAATGCTTATTCAATGAACTTCCTAATATTTTTAGAAAGGGAAAGGCTCAACAAAGTAGAAGAAAATGGTAGAGAGGTTCTTCTAGATAAGAGTAATAAGGTTTTATTTTGTAATTCAATGTTAATTTCTTTTTATGTATGGATAATTGAAAGTTAATTGGATTTGTGTCTTTGTGTGTGTGTGTTTGTACATTTTGATGAAATGAAACATATTGACTTTTTTTCTTATTTGGATTGTATAGTAGCTCTATTTATTTCTATTATTGGTTGAGAAGTTAAATTATACTATTAGGATTTCAATGCTTCTATTAGATCCTAGGGATTAACATCTTTCATGTGCCTATAAGTATTATTTATGCATATAAAGGTTTAATCTTTTTTAAAACAAGTCCCAAGGGTATGTGGGGATGAATGAAAAATCTAATTTTTTTTTCCTTAGGAGAGCCTTGGCACTAGGATAGCAGCACAATGGCTATGAGCTCTCAAAAGTTTTCTTATTTGGGCTAGAGCAATAGCATTACAACCTAGAGTGTTGTGATATCAGGTTAAATTTTTTAAAACAAATCAAAATTTAGTAATTTTTTTAATTTTAATTACACCCCCACCCCTTAAGAAATTGTTTAGAGATAGAAAAAGGAGGATTTTAGAGAGAGAAGGTGGGGTTTGGGTGACTATGATATATTTTTTACTATTGATTGAGTTCAGGAAGTTATCTCAATCGATGTAGATTACATTTTGTTGATCTCAATTTCCAAAACTACAAAATTTTGGGATTTTTTATTTAAAATAAAATTTTGTAACCTATAAATTGGTATAAATTTGCACCATCTAAACTTAATCAGTGTAACTTTCTTTATGTTGTAGATATGATTATTCTACACATTTATGTATTTTTTAAAAAAATTCTGCCAATTAAATAAAAAAGTTCACTATTGTTATCCAAATACAAATAACTATGACCTTAGAAAATAATATTATAGTATAATTAAAGGTTTAAAATAGTATTTTGAATAATCCTTAATATTTTACTGAAACTTTAATATTATAAGTTTTACTAAGTAGTTGAATATGTTGCCTACTAGTAAAGTATTATATGATTTTCTAAAATAAATTTATTTGTATTTCTTCACTATAATGCAATGATATATGTTCTTATCTACTTGAAATATGTGATTATGTGGAGATGTAATCTTAGAGGAAGTTCTATTATGTTGAAAGCACAGGGAGTCATATGGGCTTAAATTTTTGAATATCTGATATGTGCAAAGCATCATGAGCATAAGAGTATTTTTTTTATATGCTTGTACATGGAGTCAGAACGCCTAAATTTTTAGATTAATTTATGATTGGAGGTATAAGTGCATGTGAATAATCTATTATTTCTTCTTTATTATTGGAGTACATAATCATTTATTTTCCCTGCAACATTTATTTTCCCTAAAGGATTTCGCTTGAGTAGATCTAAAATGGAATATATGGAGTGTAATTTTAGTAGTAATAGACCTAGTGAGGGGATTGTGTCTTTGGGCGATCAAGTCATTAATAAGAGTACATGTTTTAGATATCTTGGATATATTGTTCAAAGTAATGGTGAAATAGATGGGGATATTATCAGCAGAATTCAAGTTGGATGGTTGAAGTGGAGGAATGCATCGGACTTGTTATGTGATAAAAATATACCCCTCAAACTTAAGGGAAAATTCTATAAGATGGAAGTGAGGCCTGAAACGCATTATGGTGCCGAATGTTGGCCATTAAAAGAGAAGCATAATACTAAGTTAAGTGTGGCAAAGATGAAGATGCTCAGGTGGATGAGTGGCTTTACCCTTAAAGATAGGATACAAAATGAGCATATACGTGAAAAGGTTGGAGTAGCTCCAGTAGAAGATAAGATTAGAGAGAGTCAACTTAGATGGTTTGGTCACATAAAAAGGCGGCCTTCTGATGACCCAGTTAGGAGAGTAGAGGTATTAGATTTGACTTGTGTTAAGAAAGGTAGGGGTAGACCTAAAAAGACTTGGTTAGAAAATATTAGGAATGACCTTTCTTTATTAGATTTAAATGAGAATTTGACTTTTAATAGGACATAATGGAGAAAAAGGATTCATGTAGCCGACCCCACGTAGTGGGATAAAGGCTTGATGTTGTTGTTGTTGTATAGGAATAAGTTTGCTTAGTAGACTGAATTATTATTAAGCACTTTAATTTTTTTTATAATGGATTAATTATTAAAAAAGTAGATTAGAGGTGTGACCCACTGAGCTGTTTTGTCTCACACCAATTTTGGATTTTATTTTATTTCAAGGAAAGGGGAAGGAGTCAATTGAGTATTTATGTCTCTTGACCTCAATTTTGGAATGATTTTCCTTTGAGCATATCCTATCAGGCTAATTAACCTCTATCAAACCTAATATGATTCAATTTAATGCCAATTAAGGTTTAATTATATCTATTCAAGTTTAATTTTATTAAATTAAATTGACTAGACCTAATTAAACTTAAATTTGTTGCAGATTTGGTTTCATGAATTATGTTTTTGATGATAGCAAACAATACAACTGCCTTTTCTCTACTGACTTTTCAGGACTCAAAGATCGGACAGGAATTGGAATCAGCTCAAGACTGGGTAGATTAGGATTGAGTCAGTCTGTAATTTTTCTTTTTCCCTTTCTTGAGTCAAGTGTAAATGTTTGAAGTGACTAATGTTAAGTAACCCTATACACACACTTGAGAGATTTAGAATTTCTATTTTTACTCACTTCATCCCGGACGATCTTATTATCATCCTGGACGATTGATTTCAAAACAGAAGTACTAATTAGGATTTCTTAGTTAAGGCAAGCGTAATTAACTTATCGTCCTGGACGATACTTGTATCGACCAGGACGATATGCTCAATACAGAAAGAAATAGCCGCCATAATAAATTTAGGTATTATGTATTTCTGGAAATCGGCCAGGATGATCGTGAGATCGGCCTGGACGATGTGGCACAATTATGCCTAAATTGATATGACAATTAAGGAAGTAATTAAGGATGATTGATACAATCACATCATCTTGGACAATATTAGGATCGGCCAAGACAATATAATTAAAAACCCATAGTTGCTCCTGGCCGATCAGGATCGAACAGCTCGATTTTAGGGCGATGCTGTGGATGATTTTCCTTCGATTTAAACTAATCGTCTGGGTCGATCGTGAGATCGACCTGGACGATCAAGCCAATTTTCAAATGTCCAGATCATCTTCAGGGCGATGTTCTGGCTGATCATCTATGTTTTAAACTGATCGTACATGATGATATTATTATCATCCTGGACGATAAAGTCGACAACTTATAATTATTGAGCTCCTTTGAAGCTCTTCTATTTAAGAGCTCTTGTTCAACATTTTTGAACATCTTTTGTCTGCTATCTTGACCTGAGAAACTCTGAAGGAGACAGAGAGAGAGAGGATCTTGTGAGGGGGAGCTTGTGAGGGAGTTCACAAGAGTTGCTCCAATCATTAATTCAATTCTTCTTCCCTAGGGTCTCTTATCCTTGAAAGGGTTGTGAGAGATAAGCTTCAGCGATCGATCGAGGTTCTCAGCCTGCTTCAGGAGGAAGCAAAAGGAGTTGGGTTCTCTGCCTTGCCGGGGGTGGCAAAAGGAGGTGTTTTGTAAGGGCTTCTCCGCCTAGCTGTGGGAGCTAAAGGAGAGTCACGTTGGTAGTGCAATACTCGGAGGGCGCCTCAGAGGAGTGGACGTAGGTCAAGTTGACATGCTTCACTGCCTTACTATAAACCCTTATGTTCTTTTTACTACTTCAGCACTTTTATTTTCCGCACTTATTTTTTTGTGGTGACTTTGATTTGTGATATTTGTTCTTGGTTTTTAAGAATTTTTAAAATATCAATTCACCCCCCTCTTGGTTAGCCTCGGGACTAGTTCATAGGGCCTAACATCCCTAACTAACTTTCAAAATTGAACTCAAATTAAATCAAATCACACCTCACTATGTTCAATTGAGCTCGATCGACTCGATTGGTAATCTTTAAACTTTTTAGAAGCTCTAAATCCTACCCATTTTAATCACATAAATGGCACCGCTGCCATATTTCTCTCGACCATGTTTGGTAAGAAATGACTACTCTTCTTATTTGTCTACTGTGGACTGGCCAAGTGCTTTTGATATTTGTGTTTATTGAATAGCCTAATTGAGCTTGTCTTCCTTTGCATTAGGAGAGCCTAGATATTTACTTATACACCAAACCCCAAAGAGGATAATATAGCATCCTTAAATGAAAGTAATCTTATGTTAAAGCCTAAGATGTAATTAACCATAGGGTCTTACACCTATAGGAAACAGACACCCACATCAAATAAACACAACTAGTGTTGATGTATCGAATTGGAGAAATCTCAAGATGTTATATATATATATATATATATATTATTAACCATCAAGGAATATAAGTGAAAGCGACTATCCTTTTTGGATAATCATATATATAATCTCATCTAGTCCCATATTAGTCTACTTATGTGGAGTGTAATGGCCTACGACCATTTTTTCATACGGAATCATGTGATTGTACCCATTACATTTTGACCCGCACTCACAACATCCTTTTGGAGACCCACAATGGCCCAAGGTTTTGAACTGTATGAATTTTTATATTCATTTAATTATTATTTGTATAATCATGGCTAAATCTACTTTTTGGTATTCTAATATGCAGTTGTATACTATGGTATATAAATTTTATTATAAATAAACATTTTAAAGGTGAATAAAAAAAATAATTTTGTGAATTACTTTCTATTCAATTGAAAGTTAATTAGTAATATTGTGGTACATTTTAAAGTAAAGAAATTTGAAAAGTTCTAAAACATTATCATGGGCTTCATTTATCACAAATCAACATGATATGATATGTTCTATATATGGGTCATTTTAGGTTGAGTTGTGATAATCCCTTTTTGGTATCAGAGTTGACATTTTGGGAGACTAATTATAAAGTTGAGCTATATGAATTTACTTATAGTCAAGTGAGGTAGTCTTGGGTAGTGTTGGGGTATCATTCTATTTTATTTTATTGTGAATGTTCTATTTAACCATGTGTTCTATGTGGTTATATAATGGATTTGTATTACCAAAATATGATAAATGGGAAAAGTGCTAGTCAAAAAAACTAATATAGAGTAGTTCTCTTGCTAATAGTTTAAGCTTTGAGATTTTTGGAGAGATAAACCATCAGTTTCAATTCCTAGCGATGATAGTACTACCTATTTTTGATGTTTTATTAGTGGGGAACCAACATGCTAGATCCATGGAAACAAACACTTGGTCAGTGCTATAGGATGACATTTCATTTCTTCTAGCGTGGCCACACTAGGAACAGGGTAGCCGAGTGTCTAAAGGTTGGACCTAATTGATATTATATGACTAGGTTGAAGAGTTCTATTAAATCTGTAGTTAGGTTGAGAATATGACAACCATATGCCATTGCTAAGGGACCTTCTAGAAGAAGTAGTGGTTCTAGTTTTATATTAATGAAGCAATTTGGGAGCAGTGAGAGAGATCCGAGAATTTATGTTGTTTTAGCTCTAATTCAAGCACATATATACAACTTGACTCACCATGAATCCAGAGATCCTCAAGATGTGGTTATAGGTAGGGATTATATTTATGATAGGCCCTTTCATATTTTATTTGATTCTAGAGCTAATCATTCATTTATTTTTAAAAGGTATTTTGAGTTCCCAAACTTGTTACCATATAGTTACCTTTTGTATTTGTTATTTTGCCAACTAGGGATGGTATGGAAGCCATAGAATAAATTTTTTAGTTTAACATTATTTTGGAGCTAGATTGTTTAAGTCAGTATATAACTCAAATTTATTGTGAAAAAAGGGTCACATTATTTTTTTAGCAGTTAGAGCTATTTAATTTTGGGAGTTAGGAGGGATATGTAATATTTGATATCTTCTTTTCAAGATGAAGAAGTGGTTATATGATATTTCTAGCATCTTTTCAAGATAAAAGTGTAGAATGAATATCTTTTCATGTTGTCCAGCTACTCTGGGAATTTCTTGATGTTTTTTCAAAGAAGTTAGTGAGTTTATCACCTAATATGGAGATTGAGTTCTACATTAACATATTTTTTAGCACTGATCTAATATCTATGACTCCAAATAAAATGGCACATAAGGAACTTCAAGAATTGCAGTTGCATCTTTAAGAGTTTATTGATCAAGATTTCATCTATCCTAATGTGTCTCCATGTGGAGCATCTATTTTTTAATTAAAAATAAGATGGTACTAAGTACATGTGTATTGATTATAGAGAACTAAATAAGTTAACAATTAAGAATAAGTATCCTCTACTAAGGATTAATGATATATTTGACCAACCTAGATATTAACATTTGAAGGTTAGAGAAGAAGATGTGGTGAAAACTACATTCAATATAAGGTATGGGCATTACAAGTTTTTAGTCATGCCTTTCGGGTGACTATTGCACTTGTAATATTTACGGATCCTATGAACATGATATTTAGGAAATATTTGAATAAGTTCATCATCATGTTCATGGATGATACTCTAATTTATTCAGCTTCTGAATAGGATCATGCAATATATTTGATCAACATTCTAGAGACAATGAGATAGTTCACTTAGAGTCTAAATTCTTTAAATATAAATTTTGATTGAAGAATATCTCATTTATAGGGAATGTACTGAGCAATATAGGTATCTCTATATATCTATAGAAAGTTCAAAATATTATTGATTGGTTGAAGCCTACTAATGTATTTGAGGTACACAACTTCTTAGGGTATTATAAAAAATTTATTAAAGGACTTTCACATATTTCTTCACCTCTAACAAGATTTACTTAAAAGTCAGTCGACTTCATTTAAATATTTGATTATGAAAAGAGATTTTAGAGATTGAAGAATTTTTTAACATCTTTACCAGTTCTGACAATCCCATTAGGTACCAATGGATTTTAGGTATTTAGTGATGCTTTATTGAAGGGATTAGGATGTGTTCTAATGTAACACAAAAAAAGTTATAGCATTTGCTTCTATTTAATTAAAGCTACATGAGAAGAATTACCTAATAAAGATTTAAAATTTGTTATTCTTTTATTTGCTCTTAACACTTGGAGGCGGCACTTATAAGAAGTTAGATATGATATATTTAGATCATTATACTCAAAAGTAAATATTTAAACATAAATATTTGAATCTAAGATGGACGAGATGGCTTGAGTAAATTAAAAATTATGATCTAACTATTTTGTATGAGCCTGGTAAGGCAAATGTAGGTGTAGATGCTTTAAGTAGGGAGTCATCATGAGAATCAAATATTTTGCTAAATTCAGATGATTTTTTATATATAATATTAAAAGTTTTAAGTAAAAAGTGAGTGCTTATGTTGATAAGGATTCATGAATTTTTGGCTTAGATGATTATCTAAAAATCTCTGTAAGAAATAATGCAGTAAGCCTATAGGTCAAATGCAAAGAATTTGAATAGTTGCAATCTAGATCCAAGTCTTGTGATTTTGATTATATAATATTATTAGTTTTCTAACTATGATATCTCCTAATAATTGAGTTTATTGCTAATATGTTTTGCCCTGCTCACTAACATTTAAGATTGACTATTCACCTAAAACTTTGATCAGCTAAAGATTGGGTAGGCTAGGATAAAAGTCTATATTTTCATTCTTTATGTACTTTTTATCTTTCTTGAGTCAAATATGTATTTTGGTAGATCCTAAAGCTGAGTAACCTTGCATACACACACACACACTCAAGGAGGAGAATTAGTGAGTTAGGAAGAAGTTGAGTTTTTGAATTAATCATATTGTATGATTTACATCATACTAGACGATCAGTTAACCAGAAAAATCATTAACTAGGGTACTTTTGTTAATTAGGATTAATTAAACTAATCATACTAAATGATCTTTATCGTATAGGATGATCGTTATAATCATGAAAATAGCCACCAATCATAATTTACCAAATATTTTATAATTCAATTTTTGTTCTATTCATACGGTATGCATCGTATTATATGATATATTATAATCAAAATTAAATAAAATCTATGATTAGAGGAACCATTTTGGTTAATTTGTTTGAGCACATTATATAGGATGATTGGTGATAATCATACTGTACAACCCCAGTGATGCATGGGATGATAATTTATCATTGCCTATCATATAAGATGAAATACCATATTTTTTTAACTAACCGTATAGGAAGTCCACGCCCCCCCCCCCCCCCCCCCACTTTTGTTAATTAGGATTAATTAAACTAATCATACTAAATGATCCGTATCGTATAGGATGATCGGTTATAATAATGAAAATAGCCACCAATCATAATTTACCAAATATTTTATAAATCAATTTTTGTTCTAATCATATCATACGGTATGCATCGTATTATATGATATATTATAATCAAGACTAACTTAAATATATGATTAGAGGAACCATTTTGGTTCATTTGTTTGAGCAAATCGTATAGGATGATTGGTGATAATCATAGTGTACAACCCGAGTGATGTATGGGATGATAATTTATCATTGCCTATCATATAAAATAAAATACCATATATTTTTTTAACTAATCGTATAGGAAGTCCCCCCCCCTCCCATTTTAAAATTGTACGAACCTAGCACTGCAAGGGATGATGATTTATCATCGGCTATCAAACTGAATGATTAGTACAAACTCTTAAACTACTTATACTGGATAATGCAATTTGTACTATCTAAAGTGCTATTTTATATTAATCATACAATACAATCAAAAGATTTAACTAGATAATCTTAATGACATATTGAAATTTAGGGTTTTTGAGAGGCTCTCTATTTAAACTCTCACTTAGACTTGTTCAAAAGCTTTTTTACTACTAAGTGTCTTAAGAGGAAACATAGAGAAGGAGTTTAGGAAAGCTTTAGGAGAGAATTGAGGGAGAGCTTTTGTGAGGGAGAGTTATGAGGGATTCACAAGGTTACTCTTTTTTTTTTTTTTTTTAAGAAATGCAGAATGCATTAAGTAGAAAAAAAGTATAGAACTAATTACAATCATGAATAGGATGATATTCTTCCTTGATTAATTTAGCCATCAAGGGAGGGATATCATCAAAAGAAAAACTGTCAAAGTAAAAACTATCATCTAAAGCCATAGTAGCACACAAGTTGGCTGCCTTATTACAATCTCTATAAGCATGTACAAAGACAACTTTATTGAAATCATTCACAAATAAAGAATCACTTACTAATTTGAAGATCACAGTACCTTTGTTCTGCTTCAAAGATTTTTGAATGTAGTTGATAACATTCATGTTATCACTTTCCAATATCACCCCTTTATAGTCCCTCATCCAGCTTTTGACGTAGTCCTTGACCGAGAGAACAGCTCCCATTTCCAACTGTGCAATATCCCAATGCATCATCTTCTTCCTAAATGCAAGAATGAATCTACCATTACAATCTCGGAAAACACCTCCAATCCCAGCTAATCCCGAAGACGTTAAGGAAGCATCAATATTGATTTTCATCCACTCTTTTGGTGGGGGGAACCAAGATGCTTGAGACTCCCTAAGGATATTAGTGCTCCAGTTAGAAAGAAATGGACTTGTTTTGGTAATTGCCACTGATAAAGCGTTAGAAGCCACCAAATAAGAAGGAAATGCAGTTTTTCCATGCTTTATCTCATTTCTATTTTTCCAAGAGAAGTAAGCAATAGTACAATAAATTTGTACAATACCCAGATTTTTAGCTGAAATTTTCTTAAGCTCCTTAAGACAATGATCAAGTGAATTGAAAATTGGGATAGGAATACCCCAGTTCACAAGCTGATTGATGATTTCAACCATATATTTGCATTGAACAATGATGTGCTCATAGTTCTCCACCGTATTACAACCTCTAGCACATGAATCGATATCAAGAAGCTTACGATTTTTAAGATACAAGTTGGTAGGAATAGATGCATTCCCAAGTCTCCACCAAAACATTTCCATCTTCTTGCTCAGCTTCAGCTTTTTGAGCCAATTATAGTAGCCATCATCAGTTAAATTGAATTTTCGTCTTAAAGCTTTTTCAAAAGCCAATCCAGAAATAGTTCTTCCAGGACAGAAATTCTGCATTTCCAGCATATCAACATTGCTGGAATTAATCTAGATATTGCTGATAACTTTCACAAGTTCTGGATGAAACCATTTCTGAAGCAAATTAGAATTCCATTGGCCATTATCCAACAATAAATGTTGAATACAAAGTCCTTCCAAGGCAAAACAATCAGCAAAAGTCAGCCATTGGTTGATACTTTTGTCATAGATCCAGCTATCATTCAACACATTGATATCTTTGCCATTACCAATATTCCATATAGTAATGTTTTTAAGAGATTTTCCACCATCAAGTAAGATTCTTCAAGCTTTAGAAGTGCTCTTCTTATGGGTGCCATTCAAGATATTATTACCATATTTAGCTCTCATAACTATATGAAACAAAGTATCAGGTTTTTGTAAGAAATTCCAAGAAAGATTAGCTCTTAACGGTCCAGTCTTCAAAGTTGGTGATTGTAAACCCAAGCCTCTCATATTTCTTGGTTTACAAAGATCTTCCCAAGCAATGTAATGAATACCATGACTACCATCATGCTTATTCCCATATAAAAACTTCTACAAGTTTTTCCATAGTGAGCAACACCTCTTAGGGATCATGGAGTGAGTAATCAAGTAGTTAGGCATTGTCAAAAAGAAGAGCTTAGTGATAAGAGTAACCTTACCACCTAAAGAAGAGAAATTCCATTCCCCAAGTATTAGCCTGTCCATCATATTGGTTAAGATGTCATGAAATCTGCAGCCCTTAACCGATTAAGAGAAGTTTTTGATCCCAAGATAATCATCTCCTTGACATTTTTGAAGTTCAAGACTTTAGTAATCTTTTTCCTCATCCGATTGCCAACAACATTACCGAACATGATTTGAGATTTCTATCATTGACCCTTTGTCCAGTCCACTACAAGTCATCAAAAATACGCTTCACCTCCTTAGCAATATCTTTTGAGATTGTGAAAAAATAATAACGTCATCAGCATATAAGAGATGAGTAATTTTAGGACCCGCTACTGGAGAAATTATTGAAATTCCAATATTAATACCACCTTCATGAATGGAATTGGAAAAGCAATTGAGAGCATAATATGTAAAGATAAGGGGATAATGGACACCCTTGACGAAAACCACTATAAGCCATAATCCATTTAGAATTTCTCCCATTAATAATAATAGAGAATCTAACATCAGTAATACATTCCATAATGAGTTTAGCATAACCAGTAGGAAAACCATACCATTTGAGGACATTATCAAGAGTAGGCCATCCCATGCTATCATAAGCTTGCTCCATATCAAGCTTCAAAGCCATCATTCCCTTTCTATTCTTGGAAATCTTAAACTTATGTATAATCTCCTGAGCCAAGAGACAATGCTCAGAATTAGATCTTCCAGGAATAAATGCCATTTGCTCCTCAGTAATTAGCTTGGACATACACGTCTTCAATCTATTGACTATCATAGTAGCAACAATCTTGTAGTTTGTATGGCATAAACTAATAGGGCGATAATTGGATGGAAGCATAGGATTTTTAACTTTTGCAATCAAAACAATTAGAGTGTCTTTCCACTCTTTCCTCATACACCCATTGGTAAAGAAACTATTGACAGCATTCCATAAGTCTTTCCAAACAATGTCCCAATAATGCTTATAGAATGAGGAAGTGAGACCGTCCATACCTGGGGAACGATTGTTACCTTGATTGAAGACAGAGTTCTTGAGCTCCATCACCGAAAATACTGAGTTAAGAGCCTGAATATCCTCATTATTAAGCTTCTGATGATCAAAAATCTGCGGCCAACCTGAAAGTTGACAACTTCTCTTCTTCCACTTAGATTCAAAATAATGAATAAGGACCTTTTCAATTTCTTCTTCTTCAATTGGCATCATGTTATGGGCATCTTTAATTTGATTTATTCTATTACCATTCCTTCTAGCCGTTGCAAAATTGTGAAAAAGCTTGGAATTAAAATCCCCTTCCTCAAGCCACCTAGCTTTGGCCCTTTGATTCCACCAAGTAGATAATCTCTTCAAGGTTACATTAAAATCATGAATTTTGATTCTAAGTAAAAGCAAGTCTTGAGATGTCCAATCAATACCCATAGCTTCTTTAGCTTGAAGTTCCAGAATTTCCATCTTCAACTTTACCTTAAGATCATTTAAGTCTTTGCATTTGCTCCTACTCCAAAAAAATAGAGCTTTTAAAGTTCTATTAATCTTCTTTTGAAGAACCAAGTCTTCCTCGCCCCGATCATTCCTCATCCAAGAATGATAAACAATGCCTCTACCCGCTAGATACATTCTCCAAGTATCTTCAAACCTTATGATTTTAGACTTTGCACCATCCTTATCGTTAACCTTGAAGGTAATAGGACTGTGATCCGAAGCCACCCTAGCAAGATGCCTAGTGGCGGCTGTAGGAAGTAATTTCAAGGCTGTAGAATTCAATAAACATCTGTCAAGCTGCTCCCAAAACCTGGAATTCCCTTCTTTATTATTACACCAAGTATATCTTGGTCCAATAACACCCACATCATGAAAGTCACAACTAGTCATAAAGTTCTTCATGTCTCTAGGTCCTTTAGTAAAAAGGAACCTTTTGCCTCCTCTTTTTTCATCTTTGTTAAGCACACAATTGAAGTCTCCGCCAATGATGGAAGGAATTGACCTTACCATACATTTATCCAGCAAGCTCCATAAAGTTTCACGCTCCTTACAGCATCTACTACCATATACGGTAGCAATTCTCCAAAATCCCAATCTAGGGATAAATAAGTCTCCGACAATCGCCTGAGAAGAAGTCTCAGTAATCACAAAGTTCCCAATCTTCGAATTCCATAAAACTAAAATGCCACCAGAGAGTCCAACCGAAGGGAAATGATAGAAATCCCATTCTTTACCGATAAGAACATCAACATCCATCCTATTGATATTACTTATCTTAGTTTCCATAAGGCCAATGAAAAAAACATCCTGATCTTTAACCACTTCTTTCAAATACAGAGCAGCTTCCCTCTTTCTAGCTCCTATGTAGTTCCAAAATAGAAGGAAAGACATTTAAGTAACAGAAGGGGAACTTACCCCATTCGTGGACACCATACGTCCTTCTCTTTTTTTCTTCTTAATTTCTTGATCAACCGGGCCCAATGATCTCAGCTCCTTGGCCAACTTTATTTTAGCAGAACTTGCCAAGTTCAATTTATAATCATTCACCGCATTTTCTTTCAATCCTTCCTTCCTCTTAATCAGCAAATTAGTAACATCATACTATAAGTCTTGACCTTCAATTTCATTCTCTTCATTAAGAATCTCAAAAGCATTATTCAAGCTTATTCCTTCTTTATAGTTTCCTGATTCGGCTTCTTTGTTTACATTGATTTCTTTATCTGCATTGGCTTCTCTAGCAGAGATTTCTTTCACCTGTAATTTCTGCACTTGCAAACCTTCTATCTGAATCTTCTTCCCTAGATTATCCTTACCTTTATTCTTGATAGCATTGTCACTTCTGTTTCCATCCAGATTTTTATAAACCCGTCTGTTTTTAAACTGGACATGAATCCAGGGACCATACTCCTCATTAGTCACTGCATTTTTAATTCCTCCTTATGTTTTTCTTTCTTCACTAGTGCTTTTTTCAGAGTTACCCATAGCTTGATTCTTAATACCCAGCACAACCTTCTTAGAACATGCATTTAATTCATGTCTTGCTCGACCACAGTGATAGCATAGTAAATTCAATTTCTCATATTCGACTCTTTGGAAGAATCTTCCAGCAAGACCATCAATCCAGACACCATTTGGGAGCTTTTTTTCCAAATCAATCTTAACACAAATGCGAGCAAACTCTCTCTTTCCCCAACGGAAAGTATTTCCATCTAAGTATAGCGGTGTGCCAATCCGAGAAGAAATTATCGCAAGACTGTCTTCATGCCAACAATACAGAGGTAGGCACGGTAGTCTGATCCATACTGGAGCTGAGATTCCTTTAAATGAATATGGATAAAATGTCGGAGACCATCTATCCATACCAACAATGTACCCATTTACATACCAGGGTCCACCATTTAAAACTTCATCAACCGCCTCATTAGTCTTGAAGGAGCATAGTATCCAATTCATACCGATAGAGGTCATGTGAAATCCGCCAAACTTGTTCCATTGTTTTCTCAGATCAAAACTGCATACTGAGTAGGGGACATTACCTCTTAGCACTTTAATAACGATCGAATTCTTCAGCACTTCTGAATTCTTGGCTTCAACCACTGGATTGAGTTTCACCGCAATACCATCCTCCGAAATTTAACCTTGTTCATTTTTGAAATCAATCTTGATAGGTTTTGGCTTCGATCAGGCTCCAATTACCTCTCCAACATTGTTCTGTATGTTGTCTTTTAAAGATTCACTCAAAGGATCCTTATCAGAATTGTTAGATGATCCAGAATTTCCTTCAATCATAGGGTTGAGATTACCATTGTCCTGAACCTGACGAGACTGATTTATCCTAGAAAAAGAATTAACCTTCAAGACTGTATTCTTTATCTCCGATGATTCAAGATTGTTAAGAGCACAATACTTATCATTTCAAGTAGTTTTCGCAGCTATCTGATCAGCAAAATCTTCATTCAAGATATTCTTACCTTTCCCTTCTATCACCATTGGACGGATCACAGATCGCGATCCTTCTCTAATCACCACACCACTTCTCCCTCTACCTCTAGGAGGACTGGAAGGACTTGGAGATACCATGACGTCGGCCTAGGACGCCAAGAAGCTGCCAACGATGGTGCCACCAGTCGGAGAAAAAACCGCGGGAGAGATAAATTCAAATTGAAAGATGATTTCTCTCTCTAGAAATCTGGACTTTCTCTCTCTAGCCGTTCGATTCCCAAGGTTACTCAGAACAAGGTTATTACCTATCTTCTTCATGTTTCTGCCTTAATTCTTTAGTGGCATTAGGGAAACATTCTACTACACTAGGTTGTGGTTCTTTGTAATCAATTGGAAGATAAAAAAAGATTCAAGGTACTCTGCCTTCTCCTAGAAAGAGAAAAAAACTTCGAGGTACTGTGCATTACTTCGAGGGTATAAAAGCTTCCAGCTCTTCCTCGCACCAGGTTGGTGAAAGTGATTTTGTAATGGCTTCTTTGCCTTGCTATGGGGGGGGGGGGGGGAAGGGGGAACACTTTTTTTTGTGGCAAGGAGATACACTTATTTTAGTGCAATACTTGGAACAGAGGTTTCTAGGGAATAAATGTACGTTAGGTTGGACCAAACCACTATAAAGTTTGGTGAATTTTTTCTTATTATTTTTTGCAATTTATTTTTTTATGATTTGTTTTGTGGTTAAAAACACTGATCTTTTTTTTAAAAAAAATTAATATGCTTTCACATTGAGTTATAAAATTGACTATTTTCACATATTAAAATAGTTATAAATTTTCTTTTTGTTAAAGAAAATTTTAAATTACCAATTCACCCCCACCCCCTCTTGGTTAGCCTCGGGTTGGTTCTTTGAGGTTTAACAACTTTAACAAACTTTCAAGTGATATTAGAGCGGGATTAAAAAACTAAGTTTTAGAAAGCTTTTGAAAAAATGATCAATGTCTAACTTTAGAAATTGTAATATTGCATGATTATATTCAATCACATGACCACTATTATTTGATAACATTCCTTTTGATTTTGAAAATTTTGCATGTCTACTTTCTTGCAATCAATAGACTATTGCATGTAGATGTTAGTTTAGGAAGAATATTACGCACCTTCTTGCTTTATAAATGATATTGAAATTGAACTACATTTTTCTTAATGGAGTTCTGAGGATATAAATTTAACACAATTAAATGCAAAATATTTAAACTGCTTTTTTATGTGCATTAAAATCTAAAGATTATATGCGTATATCTATCTGCACAAATGGTAATAAATTTTTGGATAAACTATGTATTACCTACGAAGGAACTAATGAAGTGAAATAATTTAAGTTAAAAATTCCACTCCATGACTATGAATTATTTTGCATGAAACTTTGTGTGTCAATTTCTAAAATGTATACCAGGTTCTCTCAAATTGTGACATTTGTGTAAGCTTTAGGTAGAGAACATACAAATTATAAAAAATTTAATAAGATTTTATGTTGTTTACCTTGTTCCTATGATACTAAAATAATTGTTATTATAGAATCTAAGGATCTAAATATTTATTCAATTGGTAACTTGCTTGGATCATGCATTGCCTACAAGCAAGGAGTGAGTCAAAGATAGATTGATGCATATTAGAAAACAAAGTTGAAAATTATAGCCTTAAAAGTTAATGACTATGATAGTGACAATTACGTAATAGAAGATTATGATGATTGGTGACAAGGAAATTTAAAAGCTTTCTAAAGAAAAATGAAAAGCATTATCTGTAATGGAATAAAGGTAAAGCTTATAAAAATTTTAAGGTTTCTTTTGATGTTATATGTTTCGAATGCAAGAAGTTGGGGCAGATTAGGACTAATTTCCCAAATCTTAAAGCTCACCCAATCATTGAGAAGGGTAAAGGAAAAGTTAAATTCAGAAAGAGCAAGCAACTCATGCAAAAGGCTTTCTGGGCTGAGTCCTCTTTAGACTCATCTGAGATAAAATTAGAACAAGAGATAACCAATTTGTGCTAAATGGCAGATAACAATCTTCATCATCTTATTAAAAGGAGGTATGTGAGCTTTCATAGAGTGAATAATTTATAGTTTTTGATAAAAATTCATAAAACATATAGAAAGCTTAATAAAATGTATGTTAGACTTAATTCTAATTTTCTAATTTGCACAAAGAGCATGAAGTAGAACAAGAGATAACCAATTTTTGCTTAATGGTAGATAACAATCTTCGTCATTCTTATTAAGAGGAGGTATGTGAGCTTTCATACAATAAATAATTTGTGGTTTTTTATAAAAATTCATAAAGCATATAGAAAGCTTAATAAAATGTATGTTAGCCTTAATTCTAAATTTCAAATTTGCACAAAGAGTATGAATGCCTTAGGAAAGATCACTTTACTGTGGATAATAATCATATAATCTTACTTGATGAATTAGATGCATTAAATAAAAAGTATCTTCATTTAACTGTTGAACTTGATCACTTAAAAGCATCCCATGTTGATTTAAAAAAATTATTTAAAGAATTAAAGGTATATTTAGATGAAGCTGATAATAGGGATCTTGTATTAAAAATTGAAAATTTAATTCTTGAAAGTTCAAACAATTTTTTGCAAGTGAAATTAACTAGTTTTAAGGAAAATAAAACATCACCAACACTTGTAGAATTTCAAAACCCTTCACCACAGCATGTTGTTTAAACCATGGAAGTGTCACAAAAACCCACATAGACTAGTGAATCCATTCCTAGGATTAGTTATTTTTCTTGTGGCTTGCTAGGACATATATCCAACACTTGCACTATCCATCGTAGAACACATTTAGTGTGGAGGACAAAACTAAATAAATCATTGCATAGAATGCAAGCATTTAATCCATTAATCCATAAGGTGGAGCCCAAACTTTTTTTAGGTACCCAAATCTAAGCCTTCATGACTTTGTAGGAATGCTCTCACAAAAGACCTAGTGAGAGCATTTTGTACCTGGACAATGAATTTTTAAGGCACATGACTAGAGATGTAAATCCATTCATCTCACTAGAGGGAACATCTGGAGGCAAGGTAACATTGTGATATGACACCACCATGAAAATGAGTGAATCAAATTGATTTAAAATTTTTAAAAAGTGCATGTTTTTTTTTTATGTACTATGTTGGTATTTTTGTTTTGAATTTATGTTTGTGATCTTTTATTTTTTATGTCATTTATCTCTTTGTGAAGTCTCTCTGACCAACACACATAAAAGAATCAAATCACTTCTCACAACACTATTTGACTTTTTCTTTAAATGAAAACTTACCTCTATATTACTTAAAATATTAAGTAGTGGTTGACACCTCTAAACAATCCTCTCATTCCTGTAGAAGGATAAACTTATTAAAATCAACATCTATATCGAATTAAAATTAGATTTGGAAATAAAAATCATCTTCTTCTCCCTATATTTTTCTATCTCATAGGAAACTTTTGCAAACTGATGAATCCACTTCATTGAAAGTTAGTGATGTGTGTCAAACCTTTACGAATTAACCTGAGGCTAACCAAGAGGGTGGGGGGTGAATTGGTTATTAAAAAAAAATTTAATGGAAAAAGGAAATCTTTTTTAATATTTTAAAATAAATAATTTATGCAGAGGCAACACTAATTTCACAATAATAAAAATTAGAGATTTCAACCACATAACAAAATATAGAATAATACATAAATTAAATGCAAAAAAACAAGTAGAGAGAACACAACAGATTTATGGTGGTTCGGTCAACATGATCTACGTCCACTCCCCGGAAAACTCCTTTCCTGGTTTTAAACTAATAGTAGTGTCTCTCCCTTATGGCAAGGCAAAGAAACCCATTAAAAATCTTTCCACCAACTCGATGAGGCAGAGTTATTACAAATATGGGGCTAAGCACTATAATTTTGATAATAACAAATATTATTATTTTTCTTACCTTGCTAATTCCTGTTGCTTAAATTTATTTCATACTTATTTTATTCTTTGCAACGGACTACCATTTCAAGATCACAAGCTCCCTTGCAAGCCAGCTCAAGATTGTGTAGACTAGCATTAAGTTAGTATGTATTTTCAATGTAATATGATGGATCCTGAAGCTAAAGAACCTTGCACACACACACTCAAGGGAGTGAGTAAGTAAGTTAGGGATATTTTCAACTTTTGAACAAATCATACAAGATGACTCTAGATCATCCCGAATGATCTGTTGAGCCCAAAACCCTAATTAGGGCTTATATGTCAAATAAGCTTGTTTATACCAATGGTCCTAGACGGTCCTCCAATCGTATAGGAAAATATGTATTAATCAAATAATCAAGCCGCCATAGATGATGTAGGCAATATTTGATAATTGAAATTTTTAGTCTAATCATACAGGATGATATTGATCATCTTAGATGATTTGTAGCAATTATGCCTAAATTAATACTGTGATTAGGAATCTAAGTGTGGTTAGATTGAATGATCATATCATCCAGGATAATTATCTATGATTATACAAGATGATACATGATTTTTCTTCTAAGCATACTAGACGTCCCAAATGATTTACCAGGATGATTTTCATAATTTGAACTAATCATTCATGCTATTCGCAAGATCGACCGGGATGATCAATATATTTTTTCTTCTAATTATCCTAGACATCCCGAATGATCTACTGAATGAAAAGTCATGTTTTGAACTAATTGTACAGGATGATATAATAATCATCATATATGATCAGCACAAACTTATTGGTATAATCATATAGGCAACTTTGATTGTCCTAGCTAGAAGGGAAGGTTTACACTAATCATACAGGATGATTGACAGATCATTCTGGATGATCTTTGATAGCAAGTTAAAAATTAGGGCTTTTTTGGAGCTCTTCTTTTTAAGCTTATGTATTTATTCTTTGACATAATCTTTTATTGTTGTCCTAACCTAAGAGAGCTAAGGGAAGGAGAGTTTGGGAGAGAGAGGGAGAATCTTATGAGGGGGAGTTTGTGAGGGGATTCACAAAGGTTGCTCCAAGCAAGGATTTGATCTTTTTCTTCAAGCTTCATCCTTGGTTCCATGGTGGCTCCAAGGGAGACTATCATCAGCATTAGATGAAGGTTCTCTTCCTACGCCATTAAGGAGTAAAAGGATTCCAGGTTCTCTGCCTTCACCAGAAGAGTGAAAAAGGATTCAATGTTCTCTAATTCACCGAGAAGTTGCAAAGATTTTATATGGGCTTCTCCTTCTTACTGTGGTAGTAAAGGGAGAGTCACTGAAGGTTTAGTGCAAAACTTTGAGATGGTGTCTCTAAGAATGTATGTAGTACAAGTACCATTATAAATACTGTGTTCTTTCTTTTTTTTTTTCGCATTTTAATTTTCACATTTTAATTTTATGTGGTTGATTATATGGTTAAAATCTCTGATTTATTTTGTTAATCGCTTCTAGTTCATAAGGGCTTAACAACCCTAACAAACTTTCAAGAGTATCTTGATTCCTTTTACTCCCTCCTACAGTAGGCATAGAACCTAGAAATCATTTTACTCCCTCTTGCAGTAGGTAGAGAACCTTGGAATTCTTTTAATCCCTCCTAAAGTAGGTAGAGAACCTTCCATCTGATGCTGATGAAGATCTCCCCATAGCCACCAAGGAACTAAGGAAGAAGGCTAACAAAGATTATTAAAATTTTACATAGATCAAGCATGGTGAATCCCTCACAACTCCCCCTCATAAGGATCTCTCTCTATCAAAGCTCTCCTCTCTTCCTTCTCAAAGATCTCTCTCATGTCAACCCAACAACAAAAGATTAACACAATCATAATGTGAGAACTTAAATAAAGAGCCTCCAAAAGAAGTCCTAATTTTCAATATTGTACTTCTGATCGTCTAGTATGATTCAAGATTGTATAGTACAATTCGTTCAAAATAGTCCGTTCAGCTAGTACAATCATCATTACCCCATACAATCAATTCAACTATTTATACATATCGTCCAGTACAATTCTGAGATCATTTGAGATTATTATTTCAAGATATTGTATTGATCATCCTGTATATTAAGGTATGATGGTCGAAGATTTACATATCTTCCTACATATCCCTCGGGACATCCAGTACAATATCATGTAAAATTAGAAGAAAATAATGGTTTTCATCTTGGTGATGGGGGTATCAAAGATCATATACTCCAATCATTGTAGATAATTCTATATAATCTGATTGAGTAATCTAACCATACTTAGTCCCCTAATCACAGGGTCAATTTAGGCATGATTATCATAAATTGTCCAGGATGATGTAAATCATCCTGTTCGATTAGAACAAAATTTAAAGTTTAAAATATTGCCTAAATTATGATTGATGGCTATTTTTTATGTCTGTAATTGATCATCATGGTCGATCTGAATTGTCTAGTATAATTAGCTAACCAATCTTTTTTTGGATAAAATCCATAGTGGGGCCTACGCTTTAATAAAGATAAAAATTATATGTCCTTTGAGGAACTGAAGCTTGCTTTTTTTTTTAATAAAATTCACATAGCATTAAAAGAAAAGAAATTACAACCTAATGAAGATAATCCAACCCATCACATTCCTTCTTTAACTAAGATAAAAATGATGGAGGAATGCCAATACTACTAATATCATCCCAAATATAATTGCTAAATAAAGCAAAATTAACACATAAATTGGCTAACTTACTATAATTTCTATTTGAAAAACTGAAAATAACTTGATCAAAATCCTTTAGGAATGAAAAGTTACTATTTGACAAATGCTTGAACCTAGCTTTGGACCCTTCAAAAGATCTTTGAAGAAATTTGATCACATTGTAATTGTCTCCTTCAATAATTTTTCCTTTAGTTTCCCACATCCAATCTTGAAAAACCTTTTCCAATGAAAGGATAGCCATTAATTCCAACTGAGCTACATACCAATGTAACCCCATAAAGCCAAACACAAGAAAAAACCTCCCTTTGCAATATCTAAAGACTCCATTAATACCATCTCTATTAGATCATAAAATAGAAGCATAAACATTCACCTTTATCCACTCGGGTGGAGGAGGATATGAAGAAGTAGAAGGCAACTGAAATAGCAGATTAGCATCACAGTTTTTTGAATGTATATAAGTAAGAGATGAAATTGAAGCAAAGTATACAATATTTATTGTAATAAATGCCACACCATCCTCTTTCTATCTATGAATAATTTTATTCCTGCTTTTCCAAGAAAGAAACATTGTTATACAATAAAGGTTTTCAACAAAAGGATTATTCAGTGAAAGCCTTTCAACTTATAATACAATCCAAAAATGAAGAAGAAATAGGAATTTGAAAACCCCATTTATTCAAAATTTTAATCACAAGAATCAAAAAAGAATAACCAGCTACAATATTATTATCATCTTCAATCACCCCACAACCTCTCGGGCAAGAAACCTGATTCGAAAGCCTCCTATGACTTAAAAATTCCTTAGATGGGATGGCAAATGTAAATCAATGCCACCAAAATAGATCCACACAAGGAAAAAGTTTTAGATTTATAATCCAGTTTGAATGATTCTCCTCTACTGAAGCCTCTTCCATAATTTTTGAAATCATTCATGCAATTATCTTCCCAGTCATCTTCGTCTTCTGATCCATCCTATCTATAAGCAACCCATAATTTATAGGTTTAATTCTACCATATCCTTACCAAAATATTTCTTCAACTAAGTAGCATCCCACTAGCCATCAAAGATGAATTTATTAAGCCCATAACCCACATCTTCCAAATAAGCAACAAAAGTAGGCTATTTCAACAAACTCTTATCAAGGACCCATACATCATTTGGAACATTAACTGAATTTCCATTGTCAAGTTCCCATCTAACAATAGGGAACATGGAAATAGCTCCATTCATAATAATTCTCCAATTAGATGAATTCCCTCGTTAAATTTCAGCATTCCAAATATCACTACCAAATTTTACCTTCAAATTCTAGTTAAAAAGATATTCAAGTTTTTCAATAAAGTTTCAAGCAAATTTTGTACGAATCTAACCTACTTCAGAAATTACCGAGTGTATTCCAAGCCCACCTTGATTTTTTAGTTTGCATAGAACATCTGAAGCAAAATTGTGAATACCAAATTTACCATCCCTCCTATGCCAGATAAAGCTTCTACACATCTTATAAATTTCATAAAGAACTTCCATGGGAACAAGAGAATGCATGGCTAGAAAAATTGGAATATAAAGCAAAACAAATTTAACAAGAATAATTTTCCCTTCTAGAAAAATAAACTGATTTATTAGACAAAACATTCAATTTATTTAATGCTCTTTCCAACATAAACTGAAAATCAGCTACAGCAAGCCCTCTTAATGCCATTTTAACTCCAAAATAACTCATCTCCTTGACAACCTTGAATTCCAACACGCGATAAATAGCCTTCTTATTTTTCAATTTAACCAATTTACCAAATAAAATGACAATTTTTTGCATATTAATTATTTGCCCTGACCGTTTTCAAAATTTAGAAAGAAGAGTTTTAATTGTCTTCACACTCTTAAGCTTAGCTTTAGAAAAGATAAAAATATGATCTACATAAAGGAGGTGAGAAATCCTAGGAGCATTAAGAGCAATTTTAATACCAAGGTTACCACCTTTCTATTTGAATGCATCCATCAAAAGTTGGGAGCACATAATGAATAAATAAGGGGACAAGGGGAACCCTATCTAAATCCACTATTTGCATCAATCCAATTAGCATTATTTCCATTAACCAATGAAGAATATTTATGGTCCACCAAACATTCCAAAAGCAACTTTAACAACTTGGGAGGAAAGTTAAAATACTTCAGAACTTTCCTTAAAGAAGACCAACCCATGTTGTCGTAAGCTTGCTCCATATCTACCTTAAAAGCCACCAATATTTTCTTAGCTTTAGAAAATATGAACTTGTTGAATATTTCTTGAGCCAACAAAACATGGTCAGATAAGGACCGACCTTTAATGAAAACCCCTTGTTCCTTTGAGATAATTTTTTAAATTACCTTCTCAAGTCTATTCAATAGCAGTTTAACCACAATTTGTACATAGACAAGCAAAGACTAATTGGCTAATAGTTAGAAGGGAAAATCAGATAAGTAACTTTCAGAAAAAAGTATAATAAGCATTTCTTTCCAAGAAGGAAACATTTTACCAATTGAAAAAAACTAACTAATGGCCATCCAAACATCATCACTAATGATTTTCCAATAAGACTTGATAAAGGAGTATGTAGCCCCATCAAAACCAAGATAAATATTGCTCCTAAGGTGATCAACCACCCATTAAAGCTCATCTTTTGAAAATTCCTTATTCAATAAAGAGAAATCAACATCTCCAAGAGTAACCACAGGTTTTTGCCAACCTTGCAGCAAACACTTACTTTCCCTCCATTTAACTTATAGAAATCAAAGAAGATTTCTTCAATTAACTTCTAATTTTCAAAAAGATCTTCATTCTCATCCTTAACTTTCTTTATCCAATTAGCATTCTTTCTAGCACTAGCAAGAGAAAGGAAAATTTTTGTATTTGAGTCTCCTTCCCCCAAACAATTAGTTTTGGCCCTTTGTCCTCCACCAAGTGCTCAACCACACAAGAGAAATATTTAGTTCAAGAATTTTAGTCCTCAAAAACCACAATCTATCCTCTAATAGTCTGCCATCTTCTTCCTCTAATTGTAGCTTGAATATATCATCCGAAAAGAACTCCTTCATACCCAAAAGATTATAAAGCTTAGCTCCACACCAGAAATACAAATTGCTCTTAAAATCCTGTTAAACTTCTTATTCAAAATATGGACATGATCACCTCTAACTAATTTATTCCATATTTCACCAACAATCACAGCTGAAGCAGTATATAAAGCCTTGACCTCTTCATACCTAATTCTCCTCTACTGGCTAATATTTGATTTGAAAACCTCCAAAGCAATTGAATAGTGGTTGGATGCAACCCTGTGTAGATGCCTGACAGTCACCAGATGAATCATTTCTTAGGCTTTGGAAAAAATAAGCACCGATCAAGCCTTTCCAATATACAAGCATTCCCATTTTTATTGTTATACCAAGTAAATTTAGGACCTAGATAATCCACATCATAGAAATCATTATTATTCATAAACATCCTCATCTCCTTATGCTGTTGAGAAAAGAAAAACTTCTTATCTCTCTCCCCCCCCCCTCTTTATCTTCTGAGATAAAAGTACAATTGAAATTTCCACTAATAATCTAAGGAATATATTTTGAAGTTGCCAATTGCAAACTATTCGATAAATCCCTCCTTTTATAAACATCTCTACTACCATAAATAGTGGAGATTAACCAAGTACCTTTATTTAAGATCTCCAACTCACTAATAATAGCTTAAGAAGAAGCTACCTTCATAATAAACGTTGCCAAATCAGCCCTCCAAAACATTATAATCCCACCAGATAACCCAACCACAGGAACAATGAAAAAATGCCACTCCACACCTAAAAACCTATTGACCTCCACCCTATTCATAGAAGAATTTTTTTTTTCAACCAACCCCACTAAAAAAAACACCATGATCTTTCACAACTTCTTTTAAGTATAGAGATGCTTCCCTTTATTTTCCTCTCAACAATTCCAAGACTTCATTAAGAAATAAAGGGAGAAGGACCCCCAATCCTTTCCTTGATAATAACATCATTTTTCCTTATACGAGGAAGAATACTTACTGGTCCAAAGGAATTTTATTCCTTCTGAAGCTTTACTTTAACACTAGCTGAGCTGGTTTTATTAGCAATTCCCTCCTGATTATAATAATCAACTTTGTTATCAGCTTCACCTTTGTCCAAACCAGGTTCACTTTTGCTATAAAACTACCTTCACCTATAATATCCTGTCCCATGTCAGAATTGTCACATATCCCACTCAACGCATTAAACACATTAATTGAATGAGGAATAATCTCCAAGCAAGGTTCTAAATGAGAATCTGTGGCAGTTTCTATTGAATCCCCAGGAACATGATATTTCGGTACATCTCTACCTCCCACTTCTCCATATTCAACACCTTCTTGAAACTCTCCCTCTTCTAAAACCACAGGCAGCTCATGATTACCCAATGAGCTAGCCCTCATATCTTTGTTTACCTCCGAGCTAAGAGAAGACAGACCAACCTGCATAGATTTAACCAGATCCATAGATTCACCTATTGAAACATTCCTCTTCTTATTATCCCAGCCTCTATTTTGCCTCCCTATATTAGAAGCATTCACAACTTTTCTCCTTCTATTATCATTCACATGTACCTAAGGACCTTAAGCAACTCCACACTCCATTCGTTTCGATAATGAGATACCCAAATTTTTAGATTCAACTTTAGACTACGACCCTTAATTATCACCAGCATTTTTCTCATTCTAAAAACATTCATTAACGAGATGGAAAATTTTACCACATTTGAAATAAAAAGTAGAAATTTTTTTATATTCTACTTTTTGAAAGAACCTCCTCGCAGAGCTTTCCACCCAAACACCCAACAGAAGCTCCTTATCTAGGTAAACCCGAACAGAAACTCTAGCATACTCCCTTTTTCCCCATTTAAACATATTTCCATAAATCAAGGGGTGTCCCTACCAATGAAGCAATCCTTGAAACATTGATTTCATCCCAACATTATAATGGGAGGTGAGGCATTCTAATCCAAATTGGGGATGATAAACCTTTCAAAAAAGTAGGCGAAAATCTTAGACTCCATTTATCAATTCCTACAATATGACCCATTAACATACCAAGGTCCACCTAAAAGAACATTCTCCATAGCTTCAATTGAAAAGAAGTAACATAAAACCCAGGCTAGTCCAAGAGTTGTGAGGTGAAATTTTCCAAACTATGACCTTTGACGATGCAACTCACCCTACATCACATGAAAAGGGATAGCTTTCCCAAAATCTTTAACAACTACCAAAAACTGTAGTTTTTTCAAGTTAGATAAAACATTAGGCTCATGTAATTTAACTCTCATTCTATCTACAGTAAGGAATGAACCATCTTCAAAAAGCTTAACCTTAATGTTTTGTCTCTTCACCCAAGGGTTCAGTAGTGCTTTACCAAAGGGCTCACCATTTTCGCCATTCAAACCAATATTTCGCATACCTTTATCTGCCAAATTCAAATTTGTATCACCCTAAGAAGCATTTAAACAAACACTTGAAGCCTTATTACAATCAATCTTCTCTAGAGATGCCTCCATGGATAATACATCTGATTTGGCATTCAAATAACCAAACCTATTCACAAAAAAATTCATACCCGATGAAGAAGAGTCTTCAAAATCGTTTGGTCTATCCACAATGCATTTATCCCCAAAAGAGCGAGGTGTTTTAAAATCCAAAACATTACCAACTTTAATGCCTTTGCCTTTTCCAACATCAGTTAAAGAAGCTTTCAAATAAGTTAATGTAGATTCTCTTATTACGAGAGGACCAAATTAGCAAAATACTCAAACCAACAAAACCAATCACTTCTTTCTTAGTTTAAGCCTACCCAATTTGCCAACACCATGAAATTGGACCTTTTTATCACAAATAACTTTCATTCAAGATATACTCACGAATGGCTTCCCTAATAATATTGAGGTTTTGCAAAAGTTAGTGAGAGAAATTTTAAGGAAATCTGAGGTGTTGTCGAATTTCAAATTTTGTAATCACGGGATTTCGGGTTCTTCATGGTAACAGACAATCACCGACCACCTTTGGACAGTGGTTCGTTTGATGATTGTTGTTCATCTTCATGAGGGTTGAATGCTTCTACTCTTTCATTTTCTTCGTCGGCTCTGGCTTTTTGAAACAATAAAACCTTCTTCGCCCAAGGTGTTAAAACCAAGGTGAAATTAGGTATGCCACTTATCATTAATGAAGTCGGTATATTGACAAGTAAGAAGGAAGTGGAATTTGTTGGTAAGGTGAAAAAGGTCATGTTTGAAGGCAATGCAAAATCTATTTTCAAATCTAGGTTGCCTCCGGTATCAAGGGTAGAATCGGTGGCCTCTCCTTCTTCAAGACCTATGAGGGATATGATCAATGATCTTAACATAACATCTGATTGTTTGGTTTTTGAAGGAATTGATTCCATTTGTATGGGTCAGGGAGGAACTAACTCAAGCGAGGTGCAGGTTGCAAATTTACTTATGTTATTGAGCTGGTAAATGAATCTCCTAAGGTTTAAAGGTTGCAGTCTAATCTGGTTAAGGTGTGTAACTACAAGTCTGGCAATTTAGGTGGATGTGAAGATGGTAGTGTTGTAGTTCCAACCTGTCCAACAATTGGGAATCAGCAAAATGCTTGGAGCATAAAAGAAAATATAAGAGTTTCTAATATCGATTTTGGGAATTGCTTATTTGAGGATGAATATACTATTATGCTTCAGGCACAAAGTCAATTGGAGAATTCAAAGAAGATACAAAATTCATTGGTGATGAAGATTTTTAGTGGAGAGGCCCCCTAATCATTGATTAGTTCTGAATTAAGAAAACAATGGTCTCAATTTAGCAAGTTCCATCTCACTATGCTTGGTATGGGATGGGTCCTATGCTCTTTCTATGAGCCTGAGCATTTGGAAGCTGTCTTGTCCAATGGCCCTTGGTTTGTTAACAGTCACATCGCAGGGATTGATAGATGGTATCAAAGGTTTTCTCCTACCTCGTTAAAAGGATTAACTGACCCAATTTGGATTAGGTTGCCTAATCTCCCACTTCACTGTTGGGATGAGATTAACATTTGCAGGATAGCATCCATGGTTGGAAAGGTGTATTTGATTGATGGCAATATATTTTAGTTGGGAAGGAGAGAATTCGGAAGGATTTGTGTTCATATTAAGTTGGATGCAAAGTTGCCTTTGGGCATTTGGGTGAAGGGAAGCGGTGGGAAATTCTTTTAGAAGATCGAATATAAAAGAATTCCCAACTTTTTCTTTAATTGTGGAAAAATTTGCCATATCAAGAAGGATTGTGTTAAGATTATTATGGAGACCAAAGTTGTTTCTAAAAATCAAGTGAACTTGGATAATTCAAAGAATCCAACTGTGATAGGTAATTTGATGACACTCAAGAAAAACTAGTTGAAGAAGCTTGTAATGACAAATTAGGATGTGGTGCATGGATGTTAGTAAATTTTGGAAAGAAAAGATTTAAAAATCTTGTTAACAAGAAGTTCATTCCACGTCCTTTGATGACTGAAAGGAGGAAAGATTCTGAAGCAAAGGAGAAAGGAGCAATAGAAGCCAATGTAACCAATGCTAAAGATGTTGTGGATCCTGTTCAGGTTGTTTTTGAATGCACCACTTCACAAAAGGATTTTGTTAACAACAATTATATACAAGTAGTAGAACCTAAAATTGCCAAGGCTGTTATTCCAAAAGATGATAACTATTTCAAAGTTCTAATGGATGTTGCAGAAGAAGGTGAGATTATTCAATCAAAGCTAGATGATGTACTATCTTTTGAAGCAATTAATGAAACTAGGGGCTCTGGAGTTGTTTCTATCGATGGAGGAGTTGCTGAAGTGGGACAAAAAGAAGTTGGTTCTCAACAAGCAAAAAATAAAAGATCAAAACAACTTAAAGGCTTGGATCTGATTAACTCATCCACTAGTAGCAGAAGATTGGACTTGGAGGTGAAAGGTACAATGGGGAATTCTTCCCCTATTTTTTAATAATGTCTTCTATTGCTTTTTGGAATTGAAGAGGAGTAAGAAAGAAAAAATTTTCTCTATATCTTAAGGAATTTATTAAATTTCATGGTGTTTTCTTTTTGGGTTTGGTGGAAACTAAGTTAACTTCTATTGATAGAAGTGAGGTCAATTTAATGATTGGGTATGGGTGGGATTTTTTTCATATTCCATCAGTAGTGTTGTCTAGAGGTATTCTTATTTTATGGAATTCCAAGTTAGCTAATTTTTTTGTATTTGATTCTTCTTCTGAAGTGGTAGTTGGGGATCTTGAAGTTTATAATAAAGGATCATTGAGGGTAGCTTATGTGTATGAAAGTAAAGATGTGTATAAAAGAAGAGAGTTGTGGGAGATGTTGGACAAACATTCTCCTGTAGAAGTGCCTATGGTGGTAGGAGGTGATTTTAATTATTTGATTTCTAAGGAGGATAAGAGAGGGGGAAAAAGGTTTTTGTTTTCCTAGGGGCCGAAGGAGATGAAGTTTTTTTTTGGGATAATAATGACCTTCATGAGGAGGGGTTCATTGGCCCCAAGTTTACATGGTGCAATAATAAAGTTGGTAAAGCACGGATTCTAGAAAGATTGGATAGATGTTTCCTCAATTAAACTACTTTGAACTCTTCTCATCATATAGTGGTTAGAAATTTGGCTAAAGTGGCATCAGACCATTGTCCAATCCTTTTAAATATACTTAAATTCAATCTGGTAAAAAAAAAAAGAAACATCAAATTTGAGGACATTTGGGCTTCATATCTAGCTTCAACTGTAGTTGTAAGGAAAGAGAGGAAAAGGGTTAATCATGGAAGTTGTTCTTACATTCTCAACATCAAGTTTAAAAGAATACTGAAATCCTTATTTTTCTAGAGTAAAGCTAAACTCAAGAATCTTAATCAACTAAATGAATGCCTTATGAAAGAAATACTGGATCTTCAAACTAAGGAATCAGTCAGTGGTATCCTCTCAGAAGATGAATGTTGGAGCCTTAAAGCTAAAGTAAGTGAATCGAATTCAATTATGGCTCGGCTGAATTCTTGGTGGAAACAAAGAGCAAAGGTGAAGTGGATAGTAGAGGGAGATTGCAACTCAAAGTTTTTTCATTCTTATGCTAGTGCAAGGAGGAATTCTAATTGCATAGCAAAAATAAAAATGAGAATGGTATTTTGGTGGATGAGCAAAAACATATTTAAGAACTATTCTTTCAGTTTTTCAAGCAAAAGTGGAAACACATAAGGTGCAATTTGGATGGATGGCCGATGGCTTTGAATTGTTTGAATAATGTTGACATTTGTTTATTGGAAATGGAATTTTCTATTGAGGAGGTTGAGAGGTTCTGAAACAAACTGGTGGAAATATTGCTCCTCACAAGAATGGTGTTTCCTATTCGTTTATTAAAGCTTATTGGGACATCATTAAAACAAATTTTTGGAATGCTATCAAACATTTTCTTTGCAATGGGGAGTTGAATGAAGTCTGGAAAGAAACTTTGATTGTTATTATTCCAAAGGTGAGCAACCCGATCTACCCGTCCAACTATAGACCCACTAATTTATGTAATTATGTGTAGAAGGTGGTGGCTAAGGTGATCTTGAACAGATTAATTACTGTTATTCTTAAGTTGATCTCGGAGGAGTAAGTGGCAGTCATTAAAGGGAGATCTCTATCAGATCATGTGTTAATTGCTCAAGAATTATTCGACAAATTCAGGTATTCTAGATCTGCTAAAGGTCTTCTCTCTTTTAAACTAGACATTCAACAAGCATATGATTCTATATCTTGGGAAACTCTTAGGAAAGTGCTAGTTTATTTTGGCATTCCTTTGAAGTTCTCCAATCTAATTTTGGACTGTGTGGAAGATCCTAATTTCTCATTGAATATTAGTGGAAACCTCTCATATTGGATTAAAGCAAAGTGTGGATTCCATCAAAGTTGTCCCTTGTATCTTCTCCTTTTTATTCTATGCTCTCAGCTACTATCAAATGATTTTGCTCATAGCTCATGTGAGATTAGCATTAGTTCAGTAGGTCCAAGAGTGTCACATTTATTATATGCAGACAATGTTATTATTTTTTTAGAAGCTAACAAGAAGGCTGTTAAAGAAGTTAAGGGAATCCTTAATGATTTTTGTGGTTGGACTGAACGTGTAAATGTGGATAAATTTTCCATACTTTTTGTTAAATTTGTAAGTAAAAGGAAAAAGAAAATTATTACTTGTATCATGGGCTTTAAAGCTGTGAAAGAATTCAATTACCTTGGGGTTAAAATTGCCTTAACGAAACTTGTGAGTGCTGATTTTCAATTCATCATTAACAAAGTCTTGAGGATGCTTAATATATGGGGGGACAAGTTCATTTCATCGGCAGGCAAATTCACTATGGTTAAATCAATAATGTTATCTTATCCTACTTCTCATAGTACACATTCCAATGTTCCTAAATGAGTGATTAAGTTATGTAGTAGCATCATTTGGAATAAATCTAATGGAAGATTTTGGTTACACTATGTAAGTTGGAATGATTTGTGCAAGCCTTTGAGATTGGGAGGTCATGGACTTTATTCAGGTGCATCTAAGTTCCTGCATTAAGATAAATTTGTCTTGGATATTTGTTCAAGATATGGATTCCCTAATGCACAAGATACTGGCCCCTAAGTATGGTGCTCAGATAGAGGTTGGAAACTTAAGGAGAGGATGTTCATCTCTATGGAAAATATTAAATGACGGAGGATGGATGTTGAATCCTATTGTTAAGTGGATAATTGTCAATGGAGGATCTATTAATGCCTACAAAGACGCTTGGATTATAGACTAATGCATTAACAAATGGCTTATGTTTGTGGTACCTCAAGATGATGATGCAGTTTTTGTAAGGGAATTTATTGCAAATGGTTGCTGGAATGAAGATGAGTTACTGAAATACTTTGGCAAGGACCTGGTGGATATGATTATGCATGTGAAGTTTAATCCAGGTTCAGTTGAATATAGTATGAAACTTATACATTAAAAATCTTGAAGAACTATTTCTAGGTTGGCTTTTGGAGCTTCGATGCAAGGTTGTAATGAATCCTAGGTGTGGAAGTGGATCAAAAAAATAAAATTAAGCTCTCGGGTATAGATGATCTGGTGGAGATTATGTAGAAATGGAATTCCTACATTTTAGTTTTTATCTTTCAGGAGAATAAGTGGTAATGACAAATGTTCTAGAGGATGTAATGATGTTGAAGATGTAGATCATGTTGCTAGCAAGTGCATAAAGCTGAATGAGGTATTGCAACATTTAAATAAATAGGGATTTGGAATTCCATTGTTTGATAGATTTGAAAATTTTGTTAATTGGTTGGAACTCCTTTCTTTAAAGTATTGTATGCTTGCCAATCTTTACTTTAATGATGTGTTCCTCTCATGGAAAGCTAGAAATAGATTCATTCATGAAGGTTTGGGAGAGAGCTCGGCATTGATTGCTGCCAATGCAGTCTGTTATTCTTCGGCCTCAAATAGATATTATCTCTTCAACTCAGGCTACTAGGATGTTAATCAATCGTTTAGACTGTCCAATCTTTGGTATCCTCCTCCCCCCAAATTGGTTAAAGGTCAATGTTGACACCTCTCTAATTTCTTCGTATAAAGATGGAATAGGAGGTGTATTCAGATATTACAAAGGTAGATTTTTTATGGCATTTGGTAAATCTTGTGATCATTAGGACATTTCTTAGTTGAAACTTTAGTTATTCATTCCCTGAAGAATGTAACGAAAGACTGGATGTTCAAATATAAAGGTATAATCAATGAAGGGGACAATTCTAATATTATTTCATTTCTTCAAAGTGATTGGAATAATGGAGTCTAAAAGGTGGAAGATCTAGACTTTCTATAAGATTTCAACTTTGTCATTTTAAATTGTATAGGAAGGAATACCAATAAGTTAGCAAATTTATGTGCTAACTTTGCTCTTTTTAGTAACTTTATTTGGGAAGACTTGAGGTTGAATAAGGTTCTTCCTTCTTTTTTTAATTTGTTAAAGGAGGAATATACTTTGTAGGATTCTTTGCTTTGTTTTCCTTATTATTAATGCAATCATTTGCTTCTTAAAAAAAAAAAAGCTATACTCATGAACATCATCCTCTATATCATTCAAACCATCTCTAGCATCCCTATAAGGAGTGGAGCAAGACCCATCCAACTAATCTAAATGATCCAGATGACTCAAATTGAATTTGGAAATCAATTGATTATTCAACTCTTCGGAAGAAATAAGTGTAATAGAAACATCCACAACTGGCACATTCAAAGTTATTCCCAAATAACCATCTGAATAATCATTAGCTACCAAAGAAATAGGAGCAGTAGAACTAGGAAATTCAATATTATTATCCACAATTGTACCCAAAAAAGTAAGATGTTGAGTATCCAAACCAATAGTTGCATCAGCCTTCTCTATTGGCCCAACAAAAACCAAACCATCCAAAGGACTTGAAGCATCACAATCTACTTGATCCACATAATCCAAATTTAGGATGGGAGACTCAATAGGAGAAGCAATAGAATTAGTCATACAAGCATCAATTCAAAAAACCGCCACCTTAAACTCATTATTAGCAAAAGAGTAGGCATAGGCATAACATCAACTAATGGTAAAACATCATACTCACCAGGACCAACAACATCCCCATCAACCACCACCCCGGTATCCCCAACCAATATCCCCATTAATAAGAATCTTATTAATATGCAAATCAAGGTAATTTGCAACATCAATAATAACATTTTCTTAAACTCTAAAAGCCATTCAAACAGTTGTAAGTTGCTTAGAAATAGGGATAGAGGGCTTATTATAATCCCCATAGCATGCCTAATACAATTATAGTTAACATAAAAAGGAGAAATTCCTCCATATCAACAAGTTAAATATATCCCTACTTTTTAAGTCTGAGCCAAACTTTGTTCAGATTTTTTTTTCTAATGTGAAGTTCTAACAAAACCCAAGCAATAAATGGTCGAGATCTATTGGAGGCATTGTCAAACTTTAAAGGACACCCAAATAATGAACCAAGGGCATGGAGGATACTAGGAGAGAATAGGTGAGGTCTTAAATTTGGGAATGAGATCCAAATGGGAATAACCAATGATTCAACACCAATATCAAGTAAGGGAAACCAGTTGGTTAACTTCATATAGCAATTATTGAAAAAATAATATCTATGATCAAATACTCTGCTATAATCTACATAATTCATCAACTTATTCAAAAAATGCAAAGGGTTGAGCAAATTCATGAAAAAATTGGCATTAAGCTTAAGGTTGAAGAAAAATTTTTGTATAGAATCTAAGCTACAATAATGGCTAGGAAAAAACCAACCAAAGTGAATTACAAACGTGCCACTAGTGCGAGTATTTTCTCTTATGAGATCCACAAAGAGAGCATACCACAAATTGAAGAAGGTTTAAGCTCAGGAAAACACACATCTAAGGAGAAACTAGATAAGCCATCTACAAAAGATATTGATTTCAAATAACCCCCCAAAAACCCTGGGTCAGAAATGCAATTCCCCACCATTCCCCTAGGATTGGCTGAAGGAGGGAAAAATTAGAGATCCAAACAAACAAGAATAACAAAACTAAAAGAATAATCCAAGGAAGAGGACTTCCCTAATACCAGCAAACTCGATGAATGCCTCCGAGAGAATTTGCGACTTAGCAGGGAGCGGAGTTGCAAAAGCACCAAAACTCCCCAATCAAATCTAATTCATTCATGCATGGTTAGCTAAGTAATCTTACTTAAAAATGGGTACTCTAATTAGGGTATTTTGTATAAGTGATCATCTAGTACGATTAACATCGTATTATATGATTTGTTCAAAAATCCATTTTTCTCTGAATTCACTAACTCACCCCCTTGAGTGTGTGTGCGTGTGTGTGCAAGGTTACTTAGCTTGGGGTCCACCATATACATGACATGACTCAAGAAAGAAAAAAATACATTAAAAATTAAATAATAGAAAGACTCAATCCTAGTCTACTCAATCTTGAGCTAATTTGTATTGTAATTGAACTTGTGGACCTAAAAGGTTAGTAAGCATGGAAAATAAAACAAATATGCAATAATAGCAGTAGTAAAGAAATAATAATATTTGTTATCATCAAAATCATAGTACTTGGATCCAGATTTGCAACATTCATAATTTTCTTAATCAGGTAGTTCATTCTTATCATAGGATCAAGTTTGCTTTGTAGTTTATTCATCTTTATATAAGAGAGTGAGTTTTCTTCTCTTATATTTAGAAGATGATTGTATAAATGAGTCTTTAAAGATTTAAATAAGAAGAAAATTATAAAGATCAAAAGAGGAACAAAATGAGCCCAAAATAAAAAGATATGCAATGTATGCCAAAATTAAAAGATGCATAAAGTGTATCAAAGATCAAAATATGTTTAAAGTATGCCAAAATTAATAATAAAGCACAAAAGAGACCAAAATAAATTTGCTTACCTTTCTTGTAAATCTTTAAATCTTAGAAAACTCATGTGTCAATTGATAATTTTCAATGCTTGACTTTCAAAATCATGATTCGTGTTTCATCCTTATGCATTGATATTCTATTAGATATATTTCATGCAAGAAGATGCAAAAAAACTTAAATATCTTTCTCTAAGTTTTCCTTGAATTAGGTTTTTGTGAAAGTTGCTTCTTACCTAAGCTTGAGCTAGGTTAGGTGAAGACAAATCATTTCTTATTTAAGTTTTTTTGTTTAAAGAGGTAATTTTCTCATTCAAAGAAACTTTGCTAAAATTAATCAATTCTTCCTTTTTTGTGTTCTTTTAAAATGATTTTTTTTGTGTTCTTGTTTTGAAATTATTTTATGAATGCTTGCAATGTTGATTTTCTCTTTATCAAAAAATGTGGTTATTTTTTTCTTTAAACTTTGATTTATGTATTTTTCTCTTTTTTTGTGTGATTTGTTTTATATTATTTTGGGAGATTTCCTGATCATCACACAGCACTATTTGATTTTTATTTCAATCATATTATATAATTTTATATCATCATGTACAATCTACACAAAACACCAAATCAAAGATCATAGTATATCCAATAGCTCATATTGATCAATCACTGTACGAACACCTACTACTTCTTACTATATAAACATTGTGGCAGTAGACGTTGGACAAATTTAATTTGGTCGGTAGTATATTAAATATCATATCATACACTACAAACACACATGTTAATATTGTACGTTAGAACTAGTCAACAATTATCCAAATTGACTCCTCAGGATGAACATCTTCTCTCTAATCATCAAGTACGATTCTGACCATACTATATGATAAGGCCTACTTTTGTTTTACTGATCAAATTAGACAAATTCATTGAACTATATTAGACATATTGATTGCACTATATTGTACGGTATGACTAACTATCAGACTGTACGATCAAACTAATTTCTATTTTAAGAGATTGAATTCAATGTTTTTTTTTCACTCAACCTATTTCAGTCCTCTTCTCTTCTCTCTTGAGCTCTCAATCTTTGAAATGGATGAAGGAAAAAACTCTCGAGCACTAATTGGTAGTTCCACCCAATGCCATGTAGATTTTAGATTTCCTGAGGCCTATCTGAGGAATAAAACTACTGGCATCACCCCTTCAAAATCATCAATTAAGAAGATTTTTACTTCAAATACTACCAATCTTTGCTCACGTAACTCTTACCTTCATTTTTAGTTTGGCATAGCCTTCTAACTCTAAATTGCTTTTTAAGTTTTTTTTTTTAATCTAAGAATAAATAGTGAGGGTACTAACTTCCAATCCTATGACAATAGGTGACCCATAGAGATAACCTATCACAGTTTCATAAACTCCTACACCTTTTTACTACTGGCAAGAAATTCCACTGTGTGGCCTCAAATCCTTATAATGATTGGACACCTTCTAACACCACTCTTAGGAAATCTAATATTATATACCACATAGCACAAGTCAATACTCTAGTCCAGAATGCCCAAATTATCTAGCACATTCTTCATAACTCCATCATTCCTAAAGCAGGCGATAGGATCAATATTACACCTATTCTCTCTCTTACTACCTATTACATTATAGCTCACATTAATTTTAATGAAGTTCATATCTTGAAAATCTAGCCTATATTAGAGATCTTATACACAAGAGAAAGCTTAATCTTGCCTTAGGATATGTTATTTCTTTTATCCTGAATCCAAGTAAAATTTTCAATTTCCTACACCACCTGATCACCTCCTTGTCTTCTATTCCAATAGCTCCTTCCACAACCTTCACAGTGCTCGTCGTCACAATGTTCACTATATGGATGAAGAGCTCGTGGAATATGAAGGAGGACCTATTCCAACACCTTTCCCTATCTACAAAAATTGTCAATTTGATCTAATGGTCCAGAGGTTTGATCAGTGGGAGGTCCACTTTGACTTCTATGTAGCAGAGCAGCTCCAACAACATGAAAATGACTCAGCTCACTTTGACCACTACATAGCCCAACAGCAGCAGCATAATCAGGATATGGCTTTGATTCAAAACTAGTATGCCTCACTCCACCAGTACCGCCAGCCACCATCTCCCATACCTCCACCTGATTAGGATCCCTCCTTATTTTAGTTTATTCTATTATAGGATCATTGTTTACTCTTATATTTTTTGGTATTTATAGTTTCCTATTTTTATTATTGTTTTCTCTTTTTTGTGATGTCTAGAGAAGGAGTAACATGTTTTTGGTAGATTTTTTTTTTTTTTTGAAATGTTTAATTTTATGTTTGTCTCATAATATTTTGTTTTGTATTATTATGTGTTATTTTTTCAATTAAAAAACACCAACACTTGTCCTATCTTTGAAAGAATTTACTTACTGAGGGGAGTTTAGGGAATAACAAAATACTTTTGAAACATAAACCAACAATATTTGCCATCATCAAAAAGGGGAAGATTATTATAAATCTCGACCCAAGTCTAATGATTTTGATGATAAAAAATATTATTAGATTTTTTACATTGTTATCTCCTAATAAATAAGTTAATTACATATATGTTTTATCCTACTATCAACTTTTTAAGTCCATTATTCACTTGCAACTTCAATCAGCTCAAAATTGGATAGATTAGGATTAAAGTCTATATTTTTAGTCTTTAAATAATTTTTTTCTTTCTTGAGATAATCATGTAATTTGGTGAATCTTATAGCTGAGTAACCTTACATACAAACAATCAAGGGGGAGAGTTAGTGAGTTTGGAAGAAGATGAGTTTTCTAAAATAATCACACTGTATGATTTACATCGTATTGGACGATCAGTTAACCAAAAAAATCATTAGCTATGATACTTTTATCAATTAACATTGATTAAACTAATTATACTAAATGATTCTTATCATACATCACAATCCATTATAATCATGAAATAGCCACCAATCACAATTTAGCCAATATTTTAAAATCAATTTTTATTCTAATCAAATCATATGATATGCATTATACTGTAAGATATATGACAATCTTTCCTAAATTAATCCTTTGATTAGGGAAACCATTTTGGTTAATTTATTCTATCAAATCATATAAGATGATTTGTGATGATCATACTGGATGACCTGAGTGATTCATCGGATAATAATTAATCATTCCTTATCATATAAGATAAAATACTATAGTTTTTTTAACTAATCATAAAGGATGACTCTCCCTACTTTTGTACTTTATGAACCTAACACTACATGGGATGATGATTTATTGTCAACTATCATACTAGATGATCAGTATAAACTCTTGAACTGATCGTACAAGATAATGTAGTACGTATTATCTAAAAGGTTATTTTGTACTAATCATACAGGATAATAATAAGATTGGATGATTTAAAATGATATATTTAAATTTAGGGCTTTTAAGAGGCTCTCTAATTAAACTCTCATTTAGACTTGTTCAAAAGCTTTTTTACTGCTAAGCGTCTTGAGATGGAGCATAGAGGAGTTTAGGAATACTTGAGGAAGATGAGAGGGGGAGCTTTGGTGAGGGATATATCACTACAGAAAAATCACCCATTTCTAATGGAATTTTCTGGTGGCTTCCCGGCGGTTAATTTTCCGACGGCTTTCTAACGAAAAATAATGAGATAAATTTTTTGATGGTTTCTTTCCCACATAATTTTTTAACGGCTTTTTCAATTTCCGGTGGAATTTTAAAAACTTAATTTAAATGATTAAAATTTTAACTATTTAAATGATTTAATAAAAATGATTAAAAATTATATTAACTATTTAATTAATTTTTATTTTAAAATTAATTAGTAAATATTAATTTTTATTTTATATTAATATTATTTTTTAATTTTTATAATTAAATTAATTTGTATCATTTTTTATTAGTATATTTAAATACAACTTGATTTTGGTTTAATATATAGTTTAAATATAAAAAAATGACATTAAAAATGAATTTGCATGTCCAATAATTCGATTTGTTATTTGAGATTTTCCCCAACTCACCCAGGTTCGAATCACTTGGCAGGCATGGGAGCAGTTAGACACAGGCATGGGAGTGAGAGTGGACGATCACAAGCGTGAGAGAGCAGGCTGGCGGGTGCAAGAGAATGGGTTACGGGCGAGCTGGCTGGTGAGCTCTCGCGCGAGCTGGCGGGCGTGGGTGAACGGGTTCTAGGAGGGCTGGTTGGTGGGCTCCATGCGTAGGCTTTAGGAGGGGGGGGGGAGGGGGTGGGGGCGCAGGGTGGCGTAAGCGGGCTAGCCAACGGGAGTGGGAGGGTTGGGCGTGGGAGCGAACAGCCGAGCGAATGAGAATTTTTTTAATTTATTTTTTTTTTAATTTACCACGATTTAATTCTAACCAAAAAGCCACCTGAATTTATTTTCCACCGAAAAACGGCCACCGAATTTTATTTTCCTATGCGGGTATTATAAGAGAAATTTTTTTTTTGCCAACCACTGCCCAGAAAATTATCAATTTATATCGGGAAAAGTTCCATCAATAATAGATGATTTTCCTTTTAGAGAGTTGTGAGAGATTCACAGATTACTCCAAGCAGGGATTTACCTATCTTGTTTCAAGGTTTCTACCTTTATTAATTGGTGGCTCTGATGAGACATTCTATACACTAGGTTGTGGTTCTCTACTTAATCACCTGGAGAGTAAAAAAAAGATTCAAGTACTTTGTTATCTCCTTGAGGGGCAAAAAAAACTTTGAGGTACATTATTGATCACTTTGAGGTGTTAAAAAGCTTCCTAGTTCTCTGCCACCATCGAGTTGGTAAGTGATTTTATAAGGGCTTCTCTGTCTTGCTGTCGGGGCAAAAGGATAAAAACTTATTTTAGTGCAATACTTTGAATTGAGTTTTCTAGGGTGTGGACGTAGGTCGAGTTGGATCAAAACACTATAAATTTTGGTGTATTTATTCTTATTATTTTTCACACTTTACTTTTCTATGATTAACTATGTGGGTTAAACCACTAAACCTTTTTAATTATGAAAATAATTTGCTTTCACATAGAGTATTAAAATTATTTATTTTTCAAATGTTGAAAAATATAATAAAAATATTTTTTAGTTAAAGAAAAATTTAAAATTACCAATTAACCCCACCCCTCTCACCACCCCACCACCACCCCCCCGCACCTCTTTGAGGTTTAACAACCTTTATAAACTTTCCTGAAGTTGATTGATCAAATTAGGTCTGATAAGAAACTTGAACTATGATTGTCTAATACTAGAGTTAACTTCAATAAGGACAAGTTGTGGGTTCCATATTCTAAACATTTAAGGTGGGAGACTTTCCATGAAGCACATTATTCAATGTTTAAAATACATCCAGGAAGCAACAAAATGTAAGATAATTTGAAATATATATTTTGGAGGCCTGGACTAGAGAAAGATATGATAGATTTTATTTCAAAGTATGAAGCTTGTTAACCAATAAAAGTAGAGAATTAGTAAGCAAGAGGCCTTCAACAATCTTTGCCTATTCCAGAGTAAAAATACGAATACTTAATGATGAATTTTACTATGGAAATTCCTAGGTCGAGATAAAGACATGATTTTATCTGGGTTGTAACAGATCATCTAACAAAGTCTACACATTTTATTATGATCTTATAGGTTGATTCTGTGGATAGATTGACAGAAGTGTATGTATAAGTTATTATCTATCTACATGGAATACCAAAGGTAATAGTTTTTTATAGTGAGGGTTGATCTACCTCCAGGCTTTAGAGAGGCTTTTAGTCAGTCTTGGCACCAAATTACATTTTAGTGTTTCTTTTCATCCAAAAATCAATGGACAATCTCAGAGGACTATTTAGGTATTAGAAGATCTTCTAAGGTTATGTAATCTAAATTTTTGTGGAAGTTTGGAGGATAGTATTCCTCTGATCAAATTTCCCTACAATAATAATTTTAAGTCAGACATAGTATGGCTCCTTCCGAAGCACTATATGGTAGAAAGTGTAGAATTACACTATCTTAAATAAAAGTGGGTGAAATGAGTCTCATTGGGTGAGACTTAGTTAATTATGCTACGAAAAATATCTATCTAAATAAATATGGATTAAAAGTAGTGTAGCACAAGCAAAAATAGTATTATGATGTAAAGCACCGAGCTGTGAAATTTTGGGTTGGAGATTTTGTATGTGCAAAGCTCATATGATGAAAGGCATAAGCAAGTTTAAAAAGGAAGGACAGCTAAATCCAATGTATCTTGAATCATTTGAAATAATCAAAAGCAATGGAAAGTCTACCTATAAGTTATAATTATTAGAGCCCATGTATGATATTCGTAGTGTAATCCACATGACATCTTTAAGAAAATGGGTATCTAATTCTGAGAATTGAGTATACAAATATGAAAATATCATAAGAATAAAGCTAATATACTGAGAATAATCGAAAGAATTATATAATATGATATTAAAAGATTAAGGCATAAGAAGATTCCTATATTTAAGGTCAAGTGGATGCACAAGATAAAAAGCAAAGACATCTAGGAGACAAAATTTAAGAGGCAATAGTTGTATCCTGATTTATTTCTTTGAAATAAGTTTTGAAATATCAAGGATGATATTTTTTAAAGAGTGGAGGATTGTAATGCTCAGTTAAGCAATACGTAGTTCTACCTATTCTAACTAGGTCTAGTAATAGTAACCAACAAAATTTTCTATATTAACACCACTTGCATGTATTTGTGAGTATTTTATATACATATAATAATCTAAATCTATTCTAAATAAGGACTTGAGGGTTTGGGCACATGATTAAAAAGTTGGTAATTTTTCCCTTGGAACTTTGTGGTACTAGGATGGCTGCATTACAACATTTTGTTCTAGGATTTTTTTAATTTGGGCTGGAACAATGGTTGGATTTAAGTTAATTTGTTTATAAAAATATAAAAATATAATATTTACCATTTTAGTTACCCCTCCCTCGCCCCCTCAAGAAGCCATTCTAAGTGAGAGAGGAGAATTTTAATGAGAGATAGAGAGGTTTCAGTGACTCGAATCCATTTTCTATTAATCAATACAATTTAAGAAGTTATTCAGATTGAGGTAGGTTACATTCCATCTATCTTTATTTTCAAAAATATAAAATAAAAATTTAATATTTTCTAATTTAAATTATAATCTATAGCCTAAAAATGAGGATAACTTTACACTTTCTAAAATTTCAATGAATAACTTTTCATATATTGTAGATACAACTATTATGCATATTTAGGTATTTTTCTAAAAAATTTCTCCCATGTGAATTAATAAGTGGACTATGTTTTCTAATTAGAAAAAAATTATAATTCTATAAATAATATTGTAATATAATTAAAGCTTCAAAATATTATTCTCAATAATTCCTGGTAATTTTATAAAACTCAAAAATTATAAAATTTAGCTCAATAGTTGAATTTGGTACCTACTAGTAAGGCATTATGCGAATTTTTTAAATTAGATTACTTAAATTTTTACTCCATTACAATGATATATGTGGTTATCTTCTTGAAATATATGATTTTGTGGAGATTTGATGTTGGAGTAAGTTCTATGCTGAATACATAAGGAGTCATAAAGCCCTAAATGTTGCTATTACATATAATCCAATAAAGTATATTTTGAACCTCATAATATATTTCTATAATCAAGTTATCATAATAAATGACAAACAAAAATCTTTTTTTTTTAATTTATATAATATAAGTAATTTTAGTATTTTAAAAAAATTAAGTATTTTTATACAATTATAGATATTTTAAAAATTAATTTTTTAAATAATTATGTTCATTATATGCACTATAATGAACTAAACATCATTATCATAAAACTTAGTCCTTATACACTAGACTTAGCACCTTTCATTTTATACTTTGAATCTTTATGACAAACATCTTATAATTTTATCTCCAAGTAATCTTGTGAGCCCATGACCCTAAGGTTTATTATTTTATTTTGATGATAACAAACTTAATTATGCACTATTGCGGGCTAGAATGTTCATGGTGGTAGACTGATTATTCCGTTATTCATGGATATCTATTATACAAATAAATATTTTATTACGCAAGAAAACACAAAAAACTTTATTACATAAAAAACCAAAAAAGGAAAAAACCATCGGATCTTGCCCAAGTGAAAGGATTCCACTATACTTGAGTGAGTTACAAAGCTTGACCAGTCCCTTAACTTAGAGACATTGAAATTATAATAGTTTGGAGTGTCGGTCGAGCTTCATATGGGTTCTCAAGAGTTTGTAATGTTTATGGTTCAATGACAGATATTAGAAGTCTTGATAGTAGCGGATAGAACATATTCTGACAAAGGTTGACAATCATATCGTGGTTTGGTAGTGATTGGTGGTGTCAGGATAAGGTCCAATAGTAACCAATAATTAGGCAGTGGTTTAATAAGGGCTGGTGACTGAACAGATGTCTAATGGTGGTAGGCTGTCGATGGAGTTCTTGTGAAAGTCGGTGATGGTTGGCGGTTGGCCAGTAATCCGGCGGTGGTAGGAGGTGGGGCAGAGGTCTGACAATAGTATGAGGGTGGGAAGGTCATCTAGTAGTAGTTTGGAGGCCCAATTGTGATGCCATAAAATTTAATTTTAAATAATTCTTTTTTTATCTTTTAATATAATAACAACTAGAGATATCTCTTTTATCAAAATAAATATCAATAAAAGTAAAGCTATTAATCAAATGTTAGTATACATATGTATTTACTACTTCCAAAAAATTATGTATAATACTTAGGATTCAAATAATTATAAATGAAATCCAGTTCTGAGTAAAAGAGAATAACTAAAAAAAAATAGAATGAATTAAGATAATAGTAATCCTAGGAATCCTTATCAATCTCTCGTCACTTCTTCTCTCTGGCCCTAACCTGACATATTTGAACCACATATAATGAGCTAAAAAGCTAAGCAGGTCACTAAATCTTTCCCCTGAACCAAAGCATAATAAAGAAGAAGTGCATTTTAGCAACCAATTCGTAATAATAGCAATCAATGTGATCATGAATTTGTGTACTGCAGAGACAGTAAAATTTATAAATACTAATGAACTAGTAAATCGATTAGCCAATAAATCAACAACTTAGTATGATGATCAACTATAATAAATAATATGGAAATCATGTAAATCAATAATCATAATATCTAAAAATTGTTAAAATCCATGATTATGTAATATAATCAAATCAATATTCATATAAATTTTATTATTTATATATCAATATATAATATGTATCTTATATCACATACTTAGTATTACATACTCAGTATAGGAATCACATACTCATTATCAATAGATCATAGTAAATAATAGTAGCAATAGTGACAGTGAATCATAGAAGTAATAAAATTACTATATGTAAACCGATGGAAGTAACAATAAATTGTACAATGGAATTAGAACAAATATAAGTAATAATCAGGTCATATAGTAACATTGAATTAATAACATATATTTCAGTAATCATATCCAATTTTATTTAATATTATTAAATAAGTAAGGAATTTTGGCTATCACAATGCTTTTCCAGTATTTAGTAATCAATAATTGGCATCATTGGCTTAGTAAACAAGATCATCATTCCTAGCCCATCAGCACAATAATAACTCAAATCTCCTAATCATTATATTAATGTATCAAGTGAATCACTAGAGAATAACATCAAACTATTATAATTAAAGTAAAGCCCGTTGACCCACCATTATGTATATGTCTATTCATATTTAACCAGCAGGTTAATAGGTCTTTACTTATTTTACATACACACATTACTATAAAAGTAATAACAATCAGCTATTCACCAATAACATATTTCATTCTCAATACTTATATTTATGATATGCATTTATCATGCCAATAAAATAAAATAGCATAGCTTTTATTTTATACCATGAAATATCAAAATTAACTAGCCAAAGCACTCAACATATTAAATATTATAACATATGAAAAGTTACACAGTTAAAGATCTATAAAATCAAGAAAATACAAAAAAAATAGTTTTAAAGAGATTTCACTAATAAAAATCAAAATATTTAAAAATAAATATAGGATTTAAGCCAGCTACCTCAATTCAAATATTTTTTTTTTAAACCAACAAAATGAAAACATTGATAATCAAAATTGGATTTATCCTTTTCTCTCTCCTCCTTCCCTCTCCCTCTTCTCCTATTTCCTTCTCATGTAAGCTAGTGGTGGGTGGAAATGAGGAATGTAAGTGGACATATATTATATAAAAATATTTTTTTGTGGGGAGCATTATAGCGCCACCACTTAGCACCACATCACTATAAGTTGAATCCAAAATAAATATAGAACAGAGGCTTCAACACTGCAGAAGCCATCTTAGGAACCACTATGCTATAAACCCAGCATCTCAGCTCTCAAAGGTATAGCACTATTGCAATGTAGTTCAAACAATAATTTATATCATTTTACACAATCTCTAATAATTTGGTAATTTTTTGAAAATGTGCATTTTTTCCTTGTAGTATTTTATTTGTCAACATTTATATAACACTATACAGTTTTGATATATGCTCAATTACACTTTACCTACTATAATTTGATGATATATGTATATATGCATATGTGATTAAATTATATATGTTGGGAGCTATAATGGGCTAGAATCCTCTTGGAGTTTGCCTATGTTAGGAAATTGGTGGGAGCTAAAAGGGGACAAAATTTTTTGAGATTCTATATGAGACAGAGATATATGATATGTTCTAGTGTTATAAGTACAAGAAGGGAGTCATAACGGGACTGAATCCTTTGAGGCTTTGTCTAGATCTGAATAATTTGATATGAACTGCTATATGACAAGAATTTTAATTAATTTATTTATGTAGTATTCTTATTTAAATCATAAAAATAATTTCTATACATTTATAATATCTCTTAGTATAGTGATTTTTTTAACTACACTACTTTTAAATATTTAGTAAAATATTTGATAAAAGAATATTTATAAATTTATATTAGTTTGTGTGGCCAAGGGATTTTAGGTTAGTTTTAAACACTAAATTTTTTAACTTAGATTTTCTTTTAAATTGGATAATGGATTTGTTTTGGATTTAATTTGAAGGAAGTTTATTTTATAAGATCATATCATTAACATTCATTTATGATGGTCCATAATTAAAAAAATGATCAGTTGACAATCACTAGTGACTATCAATTGAATGATTTAAAGTTTGATTTTTCTCTGGATTGTGAGGTTGATCGTAATGATTAGTGGTTGAGGGGAGTTTGATTTTGTAATGATCATATCACTGATAATAATTTTGCAATTATAAAATGATTATTTAGATGATCAAATGACAATCAAGGGTGACTGTCAAGTGATGATTTTAAACCTCGTAATCTAATCACTATACTAGAGAATACAGATGAATTGGATTTAAAGCTTGGAATGGAGTTCAATGATCTATAAATGAATATTGCACTTTTTATTTAGAGAATTTACCTTACTAAAAATTGAGGTTAATATGTATCTTCTTTTTCTACGCAAGTTATGTCCAATAAATGTGTTCTTGGTAAGCTTAGGTCTACCAAAGCTTTGGTTTTGTTTTTTTTCCATAGTTTATGGCAATAAGGAGGTTCATGTGAGAAGAAATACATGTGAAAATATAGAAACTTAATTTTACAAAGATTAACCATCTATCATAGGAGAGAATTTCAATTGTATCATTTCAAAGAAGGAGAAGAGAGGGGAGAAAATATTCATTATGTCTCAAGGGCCTCAAGAGAAGGAAGATTTAATGACGAATAATGATCTTCTTGTTGTGGTGTTTGTAGGTCCCCATTTCACTTGGTGTAATAACAAGGGTTGGCTAAGATATGAAAAAAGTTTGATAAAGTTTATTAAATGTTGAACCTTTGTATTGTATTCCTTCTGCTACTATTATAACTCACTATAATTTTTCTTTTAATTTTTAACATCTATAAAGGAGAAGGAGATTGTGGATTAGCAGTTAAGGATTAGATCTATGGTCTTAAGTATTTCTCTATTTAAATTTTTGTACAATCTTGGCTAGTTTATTATTCAATTTTATAGCTCAGCATGTAGCCATATATGGTAGTGTAGATATATTTATTCTTCAGTTTTATAGCTCAGCATGTAGTCATATATTATAGTGTGTGTGTGTATATATATATATATATATATATATATACTGAAACTTGGTGGATGCGTTTAATTTTAGTATATGGATATTTTAGTAGCTTTGTAGTCTGTAGTTTATTTTAATGAATATTAGCAGAAAATCCAAAATAATTCTAAAACTAGATTATGTGATTGTCCTGTCACAGCTCAACATGATAGGACCTGTAGTGATCAGATTGGAGTGTAGCAAAATCTACTCACCTTAAAAAAATATTATCCTCAATATTTCCTTTAAGATTTGTGCATAAGAATTGATATAAAATAAATCAGTATGATCAAAACCCAAATCAATCAAAATTTAGTAAAAATTCATTGAGTCGTACATTCATATAATTCATTCTATTCCATACAATTTACTAATGTTTAAAATGAGACCTATAATCATTTAAATAAATATCTTACCAATGAAACTCTCAAGCTACTATTTGTCTTCCAAATACTATAGCTTATACACTCATGGCATCGATGGAGTCGGTGTTGTATGTGATATCAGTACTATCTACACACCATGATCAATAATAGATCTATCATCAGCCATATTTATTAATCATTCATTATAAGCTCTAAATATTATAATCCTCTATGTTTCAACTCAAGAATCTATATTGAGAAAGTGATTTTTTTATGATAGCAAAATATTATTATTCTATTAATTTTATTATTTCTCTAAGTATGTATTGGATATTTTCTGTTTGTTATTTGTGTGTACTAACATTTTAGGGAAATCATACTCCAAACAGGTAAATACTTCAAGATAGAGTATATTAGGATTTCATATAATGAAGTTTGTAAATATTTTTTTTTATTTTCTTAAGTTTGAGAGAGTGTGATTGTAATTAGCTAATCGTATACACACACAGGAGGAGAGAGTCAAAACTAAAAATTATAAAAATTATCATATTGTAAGACTTCTAATCATGACGTACGATTTGTCATGTTTTTTCCTCCAAAATGCATTTAATCAAACCATGGATTCTATTTTTGCAATATTTGTACTATACGAAGTTAGTACATACAGATGATTAACAATGTACAAAATCAAGTGCATAATAGTTCATCCCAACCAAACTCATTTTTTTTATATTATTTGTATTGTACGAAGTTAGTTCGTACAGATGACTAATAGTGTATGAAATTTGGTGCATACCAATTCATCCCAAACATATTGTTTTACTTTAGTACTATTAGTATTATACTAAGTTAGTTCGAATAGATCACTGATATTGTACAAAATTGGGTTCATCCATATCCGTACCAATTAAAACATGATTTATGTTAACTATTTGTATTGTATGATATTAGTTCATACTGACAACTGATAGTGTATTAAATAAGGTTTGTACTATCTCGTACCAGATGAACACATTTAGTTTTAAACTATTTGTATAGTACGATGTCAGTTCGTATAGATGACTAATAATATACGAAATAATGTTCGTAAAGGATCGTACCTAGATTTTTAAATTAATCAAACATATGATACATTATTGTACTATACGATATGAAGTTGGTTTACTTGTAATTTTTTAGTTTTTTGGATGGTTTTTCTTATATTTTCTATATAAGATGTCCAAAAACTGTCACTCAATACATTTGTTGTAATTTTCTCTTGAGAGTGGCCATTGAGTGCGAGTGTTTGGAATAAATTATGAGCGTGAAATGTGAGAGATCAAGTGAGGGGGAATTTTGAGGGATTCACAAGGTTGCCCAAATTGAGGTTCTCTTTATCTTCATCAAATTTCTGCTCATCTCCTCTGGAGGATTTTGATAGAAGATCTTCAACATTATGTTGAGGTACTTTGGATTCACCAGGAGGGAGAAAAAGGATGAAGGTTCTCTGTCATCACCAGGAGGGAGAGAAAGGATGAAGGTTATCTACCTTTACCAAGAGGGTGAAGAAGGATATATATACTTAACCGCATTATGTTGGTGCAACAGAGTACGTAAGAGCTTCTCTGCCTTGCTATGAGGGCAAAAGGAGAGTCACTTTGATTTAAAGTAATACCTGGAGAATGAGTCTCTAGGGAGTGGAGTAAGTCTAGTTTGGACCAAACCACTATAAATTTGATGTTTTTCTAACCACTTTTTATTTTTCTGCACTTTAAAATTTTTATGATTGAAAATTTTTGAGATAATCATATTTAAAACAACTACATACTCAAGCATCATTGCTAAAATTTTCTATAAATGGTTTTCAAGAATCTAAGTAATTTTTTTAATTACCAATTCACCCCCCCCCCCCTGTTTGTTAGCCTTAGGACAATTCAATAAGGTTTTAAAAACCTACTCAAACTTTCAAGTTATATTAGAGCCTATTTCAAAAATTAATATTTAGACAACTTTTGGAAAAATGATCATGGCTACTTTTGGAAATCAAAACAACCCATAAGGATACTCTATCACCAGGATACCATTATTCGATAACATCCCTTTTAATTTTAAGAAAACTTGTATGTCAACTTTTCTATAATCACTTGACTATCACATATGGATATTAGTACAGGAAGGTTTCACTAGACCCACTAGACTCATTGATGGCATTAGAGTTGAAATATATTTCACTGATTGGACACTAGAAGAAAATGACTTAGCATAGCTATAAATGTGAAATATTTAAATCATTTTTTCTGTGCATTGAAATCAGAAGATTATATCTGTGTTTCTACTTGCAAAATTGAAAAAGAAATCATGGATAAACTTTGGATAACTTATGAAGGGAGAAATGAGGTTAAACAATCTAGGTTGAACATTTTATTACATGACTATGAACTATTTTACATGAAACCTAATGAGTGAATTTATGATATGTAAACATGTTTTACTCAGATCTTTACCTCATTACATGATTTGGTAGAGAACTAACTAATTTAAAAAGTTTAATAAAATCATATGTTGTTTACCTATTGCTTATGATGAAAAGATAATAACCATAACATAGTCAAAATATCTGAATGTAGATTCAATTGAAAATCTACCTTGATCAGTGATTGCTTACGAGTATGGAGTGAACCAAACATAGATTGATACATGTGACAAGCAGAAAGAGAAGAATATTGCTTTGAAAGTGGATGATTTGAAAAGTGATCAATCAATGCCTGAGGATCAAGAAGATATTGTACTCATGGCAAGGAAGTTCAAAAGTTTCCTTAGAAGAAAGTAATATAGATCTCAGCATTATGACAAATGTAAGTTCAATAAGAATGCAAAAGTTTTTAATGAAGTCATTTGCTATGAATGTAAGAAGCCTAGACATATAAAAATAGATTACCCAAATCTCAAAGCTAATCCTAGCAAGGAGAAAGATGAGGAGAAAACTAATGTTTGACAGTGCAAGAGAAGAATACAAAGAGCATTCTAGGCTGACTCAGCTTCCGACACCTCAGAAATAGAAGTAGAAGAGGAAGTCATAAACTTGTGCGTAATGGCACATAAACTTAATCATTCAGATCAAGAGGAGGTATGTGACTTGTCCTATAATGAATTATTTAAAATTTCTTAAAAAATTCATAATGCATATTGGAAGCTTAAAAAATTGCATGCTAATCTTAACCTCGACCATCTAAATTTACAAAAAGAATATGAATATCTTTGGAAAGATCAAGCATCCATATATAGCAACCACATGGCCTTATTGGATGAATTTGATGATTTGAATAAGAAACATGATTCAGGTTGTGGGGTTGGATAAATGGTCAGCTTCCTTCAATCCAAATTCTTTCAAAGCCATTTCAGCTCTAGTGTGGATTAGACTGCCTAATTTACCTCTTCAGTGCTGGGATGAGGTGAACATTTGTAGAATTGCTTCTATGGTGGGAAAGCCCTACCTCCTTGACGGGAATATGTTCCAGTGGAGTAGAAGGGAGTTTACAAGGGTATGTGTTTGCATTCCCTTAGATTTGAAGTTACTAAGGGGTATTTGGGTGAAAGGCTTGGGTGGAAAATTTTATCAAAAAGTTAAGTATGAAGGAGTTTCAAAAATCTGCAGTGAGTGTGGCAAGATTGGCCATACTTTAGCTAATTATACTGATGTTATAACAAAAAAGGAGCAATTTCAGGGCCTTCAATTGCAGCTGGATTATCTAAAGCACGGGTCATATAGTAGGATGCTGTGAAATCTAATATAGACGGTGGAAAAGCTGACAACAATCCATGGATTCAGGTGAACTATGGCAAAAGAAGAATTAAAAAAGTGATAGAGAAGAGAGTTTTTTGTAAAAAAATCTCTGTTCCAATGAAGAAGATTTATATTCCAAAGCTTGGTCCATCTAATTCACAGATTAATTGTGAACCTGAAGAAGATAATTTGGGAGCTAAATCACTGGCTGTAGAAAATATTTATGAGCTGGGAGAAGCTACAAAGGAATGTGCTGTCGTGGATCCACTATTAGTTTTACCAGAAGAACATCAGAAGGAGGTAACCAGAGTTGATACTACTCTTAAAATTCTCAATAAATTTGAAATTTTATCTTGTTCGGATGAAACAAGATCTACTGAAGTTGTTGGGATTCATGAGGATGGAAGTGATGAAGAAGGTGAAATTGTAGAAAATGATATGAGCAATATAGCTGACTTGTAGGCTTTGTGCGATGGAAAGCCTGAAATATATCAGGTGGTAGGTAAGGAGAATTTAGATTCTAATAAGGTTGTGGTTGGAAGTCTTTCCTATGATAAGAAAGTTAAGCTTATTAAAGAGCTTAAATCTCTTGGTTCGGGTAATATAATCGCACATAATAGAAAGATGGATGGAGGAAAAACTAAAAAGAATGGGGGTCCCTCCCCCATTTTTAAGCAAATTACTTCTTTGGTATTATGGAATTGTAGAGGAGCTAAGAAAGTGGAGGCTTCTCTATATCTGAAGGAGGTGATAAAAGATCACAAGGTTTTCTTTGTGGGTTTGATGGAAGCTAAACTAAGTTCTTTGGATAATTCTTAAATTCTGAAATTTCTTGGCAACAATTGGGATTCTTATATAGTTCCTTCTGAAGGCCTCTCAGAAGGTTTGATGGTATTATGGAGAAAAGACTTGGCATCTTTCTCAGTGATTGAAATATCAACTCAAATGATAGTAGGAAAACTGGAGGTTATTAACAAGGGGAGCTGGATGGTGGAAACCGTGTATGAGAGTACTAATGCCAATGACAGGAAACCTTTATGGGACAGCTTAGAAAGACATTGCTCGGTGGATTTTCCAACCGTGGTGGGAGGAGACTTCAACTGTGTTCTCTCCCAAGATGAAAAGAGTGGTGGGAAAAAGTTCATCATGTCTCAAGGAGCGAAGGATTTGAAGAACTTCATGATCAACAAAGATCTTCATGAGGTGGGGTCGATGGGCCCAAAATTTACTTGGTGCAATAATAAGTCTGGAGGGGCTCGGATTCTAGAAAAATTGGATAGATGTCTTATTAATTCCACATCTTTGAACTCCATTCATCTTGCATTGGTGAAACATTTATCTCAGGTAGCTTCAGACCATTGTCCTATTCTCTTGGAGATTTTCAAACTAATGGAGTGCTATAACAAAGATATTCAGAATGAAGAGGTTTGGGCTACTTACCATGGGGCTACGGCTATAGTGCAGAATTCTTAGAAGAGAAATTGTGGGACTGACCCGGCTACAACTTTAAATTTAAAGTTCAAAAGAACTTTAAGAGATCTTTTTTTCTAGAGCAAAGCAAAGTTCAAAAATCTTAACTCACTACGGGACAAGCTGAATGAGGAAGTACTAGAAATTCGATTGGAGGAGGCAGAAGCTGGAATTTCTTTTGAAAAGCTGCATATTTTAAGATTTAAAATCAATGCGCTCAATATTACACTTGCCCAGCTCAAAACTTGGTGGAGGCAAAGAGCAAAAGCAAAATGGATGGAGGAAGGAGATTGCAATTCTGCATTTTTTCATGCATTTGTAAATGTCAGAAGAAACATTAACTGGATCAATCATATTAAAACAACTAATGGAACTGTGACGAAGGATGGTAATGAAATTTAGAAAACTTTTTCAGAAATTTTCAAACTAAAATGGCAGCATATAAATTTTATGATGTATGGCTTGCCGGTGCCTTCTGCAGTCATCAACGATGTTGATCAAGGCATGCTGGATGCAGAGTTTACAAGGGAGGAGCTACAGGTGATCGTGGAACAATCTAGGAGAAATATTTCTTCTGGTTTGGATGGTATCACCTTTTCATTCATCAAGAACTTTTGGAAATGGATTAAGGATGATGTATGGCTATCTGTGAGCCAATTCATGTCTACTAGAGTTATGCACCAGTCTTGGAAGGAAACATTGATTGTCTTAATTCTGAAGATCCAAAATCCTTAAGTGGTTTCTAATTTTCGGCCCTTTGTATGACTATTTATAAAATTATTGCAAAGATGTTATTGAATAGATTAGAGAAGGTTATTCAAAAGATCATTTTGGTGGACAAAGCAGCTTTTATTAAAGGCCGATCCTTGTCAGAACATGTGTTGTTGGCTCAAGAAGTTTTGAACAAATTTTGGTATTCTAAAGCAAGAAAAGGTCTTTTGGCAATAAAGCTTGACATGGAACAAGCCTATGATAGTATGGGATAGCAAGTTTTGAGGCAAGTACTTATTCATTTTAACTTTCCTAATAAGTTTATGGAGCTTTTATTGCAACGTATCTTAGATCCTAAATATTGCATTTTGATCAATGGGAGGAAAATTGATTAGATAGAAGGGAAGTGTGGATCTAGACAAGGCTGTCCTTTATCACCATATTTGTTTATTTTATGCTCCCAAATTCTATCAGATGCATTATATCTTAGAAAAGGGGATGTGGGAATTTCTATTACTCCCAAGGCTCCTAGAGTATCTCACTTACTCTATGCTGATGATATTTTAATCTTCTCGGAAGCCAAGATGAAAAAGGTAAAGGAATTGAACAATATCATTACCAACTACTATAAATGGTCGGGTCAGAAGGTTAATCAATCTAAGTCCATGATTCTTTTTGGAAAGCATACTAACCATAACATGAAGAAGAAAATTTCTAAATTTCTTAGATTCAAGATGGTTAAGGAGATAAATTATCTTGGTGTGAAGATGACCTTGAGAAGATTGGTGGCTTCAGATTTCCTGAAGCTAATGGAAGTTGCTGCCAATAGATTGAACACTTGGGGGGAAATGTTCATTTCTATGGAAGGAAAGTTGGTGTTGGTCAAATCTGCATTTCTCTCATTACCTATGTTTTTATCTTCTCTTTCTTTAGTCCCATTGGGTATTCTTAAAGAGGTTGATAAATTGTGTAGAGGATTCTTGTGGATTAAGAATAATGGAAGTGCGAGACTGCATTATGCTTCTTGGGAAAGTCTTTGAAAGCTAAAGAATGAAGGTGGTCGAGGCTTGTTCTCGGCAGTTTCCAAGGTTAGACCCCTTCGGACAAAGTTGGCGTGGAATTTTTGTATGAAGCTAAGAGCATTGCTGAACCAAATCCTGAGAACAAAATATGGAGGAGATGTCTGGAAGGTACCAGTGAAAAAAGATTGTTCCCTTACATGGAAGATCATTACTATGGGAGCTAATTATCTTAGAAACATTGTTAGATGGAATGTTTTTAATGGTAACTCTATCAATTGGATGTTTGATTCATGGATATTACACAAATGCTTAGCAAAGTGGCTGACTTTTGTTAACAATCTGGAAACTACAGAGTTCACTCTTAGCTCCTTCATCTCGGAAGGGTATTGGAATATTGATCAGCTACAAATTATCTTTGGGGAGCAGCTGGTAAAACTTATAATCCAAATTCCTATTGATGTCGGAAGGAGTAATGATCATATGGAGCTTAAATCAAAATTTTCTGGTAAATATATTGCTGCATTGGCTTTTGAAGCAGTAATGGAGCACAGTGGAGAGAATGCTCACTGGACTTGGATGAAAAAATTAAAGTTGAGACCGCAAATTGAACTCTTTTGGTGGAGGCTTTGTCATGATGTTATTCCTGCTAATGATTTTTTATTAAGAAGAAGACCGAGTAACTACTCAGGTTGCCCGAGAGGGTGTGAAGAAGAAGAAAATAGCTGCCATATTGCAGGGAGATGCTCTAAGTTTCAAACTATGATTTCTCTTCTCAATAGCTGGGGTTTTCAAATTCCGATATTTGATAATCTTTCAGATTGCTTGGAAGGATTACAGAAGTTTGTTGGCAAGAATTCTTTCATTGCTAATATATATTGTACAGCTGCTTTGCTCGTTTGGAAAAGCAGATGCAAATTGATACATCGAGGCATAGAAGATTCAGTTAAAGCAATGGCTGCAAATGCAATTTCTTATGCTACAGTGTGCAACTTTATTAACTTATATCCGAAAAACTGGGATGTCAACCAGCGCAAGCTGTTTTCTTCGTGGCATCCTCTTCCACCCGGGTGGATTAAAATAAATGTAGATGCCTCTCTTATGAATAATAATGTGGTTAGATTTGGAGGTGTGGCAAGGGATGATAGAGGGAAATTTTTGCTAGCATTTGGAGCTCATCTTTTGCATTGGGGCATTGCCCAAGTAGAATTGTTGGCGGTCTTCTACTTGAAAAATATCATTCGAGATTGGATGATTGAAGCTCAAGCAGTTATTATTGAAGGGGATAACTTCAATATTATAAAAATTCTTCATTTGGCGGTGAAGAGTTGGAAGGTTAGTAGAATAATAGATGATAACTTCGCTTTCCTACAAGATTTCAACCAAGTTTTGTTTTCTTTTTCTAATAGAGATTGTACCAAATTAGATGATGCTTGTGCTAATTTGGCTTTAAAAAAATCTTTTATTTGGGATTACCTTAGCATTGAGGAGATTCCTCCTTCATTCTTGTTATGCTTGAAGGAGGAATGTGATTCTTTAGGCATTACTTGAGTAGTTTGTAATAAGGGGTTTATTTGCCTTTTAATGCATAATTGCATTTCTTTTCAAAAAAAAAAGAAAAAAGAAACATGATTCAATGAAAATATCCTATACTAATCTTGAGAATGATTTTAAGGTATTTATAACTGAAGTGGATCAAAGAAAATATGAGTTGAAAGTTGATAATTAATTAAGTTTCAGAAAATACATACTCATGTCTTAAAGGAAAAACTAAAAGATTTTAACGAAAATAAAACACCTCCCCACTTGAATAATTTTATATTCTTGGTCAAAACATATAATTTAAAAATCTAGGAAAAGACATTATAACTCACATAGAATTGTAAATCTTTTTCCTGGTGTTAATTGCTTTTCATGTGGACTGATATGACATATTTCCCACACTTGCATAATTCATATTAGAACACATCTAGTGTGGAGACCTAAAATGTATAAATCACAGCATATCAAACATGCATCTAGATTTTCATTATTAAGAGATTACCCAAATCTAACATTTCAAATTTTGTAGAAATGCTCTCATACAAGCCCTTGTGAGAGCATTTGCCACATGGATAGCGAATGTTCAAAATATATGACTGGAGATACATCTCAATTCATATTGCTAGAGGCCAGGGCTGGAGGCAAAGTGACACTGGGAGATAATACCACTAGGAGACTGGTAGGTACAGGTATGATTGGTAGTGAGAATATTTTTTTTTTGAAAATGTTTTATCAGTTGAGTGCTTAAAATATAACTTGTTAAGTATTAGTCAGCTCTGTAATAGAGGTTTTAACATTAAATTTTTACCTACAAGCTACATATAAGCTAAAGTAGAACTAATGTGTAGTATGGAAATACGGTAAATAATATATACATGCTTGATTTAAATTATGTTAAATCTTCCAATGCTTTTTATATTAAAACTATTATTGATGAATCTTAGTTATGGCATAAAAAATCTTAGGAATATTACCCAAAAAGAATTGGTTAGAGGAATACCAAAATTAGACTTCACTAAAGATTACCTATAGTATGCATGTCAATTAGGAAAACAAATCAAGTCCTCCTTTCATTCAATTAAAGATATAAGAACTCGCAAACCACTAGAAGTCATACACACGGATCTTTCTATACTGGTTAATATGGTAATTTTAGATTAGAAAGTTTTTTGGAATGTAATTATTAATGATTATTTAAGATTCACTTGGATTAGATTCTTATCACATAAGAGTGAATCATTTGATGAATTTAAAAATTTTCCTACTTTAATTCAGAAGAACCTAGGTTGTGGAATTTCTTTCAATTCAAAAGTGATCATGGAGGAGAATTTGAGAATGAAAATTTAATTTTTTATGTAATGAGAAAAGATTATATTATAATTTTTCAGCTCCTAGCACCCCTCAATAGAATGTGGTTGTTGAAAGAAAGAACAAAACTTTGATAGAATCTGCTAGAGCAATGTTGGTTGAGTATTCACTTTCAAAATATTTTTTGTCTGAAGCAGTTAGTACGGCTTATATTTTGAATAGGGTGAATATTAGATCTAAGTTGAAAGACACCCTATGAACTTCTTAAGTGAAAAACACCTAACCTTCCACATCTCTATGTCTTTGGATGTAAGGTGTTTATTCATAATATTGGTAAACCCTTTTATAAATATTTGATCCTAAATCTGATGAGAGAATTTTTCATAGATATTCAAGTGTGGAATTTTCTATAGAGTTTTAACAAAAGGAATTTAGTAGTTGAGGAGAGCATTCATATAGTTTATGATGAATCTAATATTTTTGGAGGGTCTAAGTTGGAAGAAGAAGATGTTGAATCAGTAAACTAAGAAATTAAAGATGAGAATCTTGACGAAAATATTGAACCATAAAATACATTGCCTAGAGAAAGGAAATATCCTAAGAGTCATCCTAAAGAACAGATTTTAAGAGACCCAAGTGAAGGTTTTAGGACTAGGCATGAAATTAAAAAAAGAAGTGAAACACTTAGCCTTTACTTCAATGATCAAACCCACTAAAATAAATCAAGCATTTTTTATGAATTTCAGATTTTGGCCATGCATGAAAAATTGAAACAATTTGTTAGAAATAATATTTGAGAGTTAATTGAAATACCTAAAATCAAAATATTGTTGGAACTAAGTGTGTTTTCAAAAACAAGATGAATGATTCAAGTGTATCGGTTAGGAATAAAGCAAGATTCGTGGCCAAGGGGTAAAATCAAATATAAGGAATTTGTTTTTAGGAAACATTTACCCTTGTAGCCAGACTTGAAGCGATAAGGGTGCTTCTAGCCTTTATCTTATTTTAAGGTTTTGAATTATTTCAAATGGATGTTAAAAGTATATTTCTTAATGGGGTGATACAAGAGGATGTTTATGTTAAGCAACCTCAAGGTTTTGAAAATTCACATTTTTTAGTCAGTCAAAATATTTTAAGGAAATCCCTAAGAAATAAAAAATGGATAAAACTAAACCAATTAGTACACCACTGCCTTAGTGCAGTTAGACAATGACTATAATGGCAAATCAGTTGATTAATAGAAATTTAGAGAAATAATTAGATCTTTATTTTACATAACTGCTAGCTGACCGAATATCATGTTTAGTGTTTATCTTTATGCTAGATTTCAAGTTGATCTAAAGGAATCCCATTTGACTGCTATTAAAAGAATTTCGATATATCTTTTGGGAACTCAAAACTTAGGGATATGGTATCCTTGGCATAGCTCTTCTTTTAAAATTATTGCATATTCTGATTCAGATTTTATAAGATGCAGGGTTGACCAAAAAAATATTTCTAGAACTTATTAATTTGTTGGAAACTCTTTAAGTTTCCTGGTCTAGCAGAAATAAAAACTTTGTAGCCCTTTCAACTATTGAAGCATAAAATATTGCCTTAGATAGTTTGTGGCTCAAGTTCTTTGAATAAAATAATAACTTACGTATTTAGGATTTTTAAGTGGCATTATTCCAATTTTCTTTGATAATACAAGTGTCATATGTATTTCAAAGAATCTTCTTCAACACTCTAGAACCAAGTATACAGATATAAGACATCCTTCATCAGAGGCCATGTCACTAAAAGAGAAATTATGCTACATCATGTAGCTATTGAAAATTAACTTTCAAATATTTTTTTAAAATCACTTGCTTTTGAAACTTTTTGCACCTTAAGAACAAGATAGGGTATTATTGATATTCATGCTTGAGATTTCAAATTCACCAAATTCAATTTGTGTTGTATCTTATATTTTGTTTGTTATTTATGACTTATCTTTTTTGTTTGATTTTTATTTTTCTTTATTTTGGGTTTGATTTCTCCTTTGTATCATTTTTATTTTTATTTGTGCGTCTTATGGATCTTGGTTGAATTATTTTTAGAAAAGAATCATGATTATCATGTGTAAACCTAAAAATTCATTTTCCAGTTGTAGTATACGAACATCTATTGTATTGTACAAAATCACTAGATTTTACATGATAAATTTTTAAGTTTGTAAGATAAAAATGTGTTTTTAGTAAACATATCGTATTCTTAATGTCATCATACTGTATAAACTATTCATTTTTTTGTTTGTACGTATATGGTGGGAATTCAAGGTGTAGTTATCTTGAAGATCATTCCAGATGAACACTTGTTCATCTGTATGATTTAGTTGTCAACCTGCATGTGCATGAACCTAACTACCATCGTACAATCATTATTGTCTGATCATCTTGGATGAACACCTATTTGTCTGCACTATCATTTTGGTCAGAAATTCGTATGAAATGACTCCTCGAGAATGGCCGTTCACAAAAATCCATTTCATTTTTGGTTGTTTCCATTCATATGTAAAAAAATGTTTTGTTACATACGAAATCATAATAGTACCTACAAACCTAGTATTATACTATATGATCGTCCTGATTTCTTTAAATTGAAAGGTATTTGTTGAGTTTTCTTTATAACCTCTTTCAATCACAAATCATCTTGTGTTCAAAACTCTTAAAATGGAACGTAGTAACAGTAAGTGGGCTCATCATTCCAGAGGCTCTTCTTCTCATTTTAGTCAACTAGATGAAAACTTCCTTTCTAAAGAGAATGAAGAAGCCTACTAGCATTTCTTTGAGGCAAAAATAACTCCATCTCATCTTCTTATCCTAGAAGATATCAACTTTTTTGTAATTCCTCTTTTCAATTCTACCCAATTTTCTTTCATTCTCACCTTAATCTATGCATTCCATTCTAAAACCTTTTACCATTTCCTTGCTAATCTGAGAATGAGGGAGAACCAAACAAAGATGACCTCATATGTGTTTAAAGAGAGGGTAGAGATTACTAAGGAGGATTTAGGGACTTTCCTACATCTTAGAACTGAAGGGGTAAGGGCACACACTATAACTTGTAGAGTTGATTTTGGCTAGTCTATCATAAATCAAACCTTAGAGGTGTACCTTCAATTTATCACCAATTCATAACCATTCTTTGAACCAAAATGCCAAGATCATCCAATATATTTTCAGAACATCTATTATTCCTAAAGCTGGTGATCGTATCAACCTCACACCCTTGCATTTTATTATCACATATTATATAATGACAAACACTCCAATTTATGAAGCCTAGTTGATTCTAGATTAAATCAATAATCTTATCGACATTAGATTTCCTATCACTAAAAGGAAGAAGAATGTGGCTTTATGACACTTAGTAGCATATATCCTTGAAAAAAATAAAATTTAATTCATCATAATCCACCTACTCATCTTCCATTCTATTTCACTGATGCTTCTTTTTGTTCTCTATTTCACTTGGATCAAGGTGATTTAGGAGACAAAATTGGAGAAGGAAAAGCTCCTGCACCTGCTCCTAAACCTAATCATCATTTTTATCAAGAAATAGTCCAGCATTTTGATCGACTTGAGTCTTATTTTAATCAACAGTTTGATTATATTGAGACTCGCTTAGACCAGTAGGATGCCAGATATAATGAATATATGGGCTAGGTCAAAGGGAAATTCGATTCTATCAACACTCAAGTAGCTACCATATTAGTTTTTATTTTTTGTTGTAGTTTATGTATGTTTTGTTTTTCTTTAGTATTTATGTGATGGATTTAGATGTTTTGTATTTCTATATCAATTTGTATTTACATTATATGTTGGTAATGAAATGCTTGTCTTTCCATTGGTTTTAATTAACTTAAATTGTCTTTGAGTTTCTATTATTCAAATTACTAATGTTGATTTAAGAGAAAATTTTAAAATATCTTACACTATAACTAAAGTTCCTAACAAAATTGTTTTACTCTTCTTAAATTTTAAATTAATCTATAAATTAGATTTAGATAATAAGATCATTTCAATGTTCAAACAAATCTGTATCTTATAGTTATAATTGTTGCAATATTGATAACTGATTTTTCCTTTTATTTTCTTATTCAATGTGTTAATTTTATTCTTAACAATAGGATTTTGTTTTGTGGATTAGTTTTCTTTATACAAGAAATGTTTTTCTTTTGTTTGAAAGATAATCACATAAGCTTAGATTTATTGAGTTAGGTTGTGAAAAGAATGAAATGTCAAAAGATGCTTAAAGTATGCCAAACTTTAAAAGAGGCATAAAATAAGCCCAACATAACAAGATGCGTAATGTTTGCCAAATTTAAAATGAGGCACAAAATGTGCCCAAAATGTGCATAATATTCGCCACTCAAATAATTCTTATTGATAAAGAGGCATAAAATGAGCCCACACTATATTTAGTTCTTTCATCTACTTTAATTCTTAAAAAAATTCTTGCATTAACCGATAATTTTAACTATTAAATTTGAAAGTATAAGAATTAATTTTGCAATTATTACTTTATTTGATATTTTTAGTTTCTAGAGTGAACATTGAACATGTTCAACTTTTCTTATCTAAATTATTCTTTGATTTAGAATTTGAGACTTTCTTTTTCCAAAAAGAACTTTTATATTGTCTGTGCAAATAGGTTAAAATTGTCTTCTTTAGCATTTATTAGATTTGTCTATAGAACCTTACCTTTCAGGAGATTTTTTTCTGATGACAAAAAAGGGGGAGGTTATTATTTATGTTTGTTTGTGACTATTTGAAGTCTTCTGATTAATATTTTGGTGTGTGTTGTATTTGTTATTTTATTTTAAGTTTGTTTTGATTTTATGTTTTATGTTCTATGATCTAATGCTCTCAAGGGGAGCATGTTTATAATTTTGGTTTTCTTATGTTTAGCATGTCGTACTAGCTTATTTTGTGTTTTTTTATAAAACCAAAATTAAAAAAGGGATGAAATTTTATTATTTTGCCATAATTTTTATTTTTAACTTTATTGATAAGGTTTTTAGGAGAAAAGAATTTTATTTATAATTCTAAAAATAATTATTTTTGTCATCATAAGAAAGGGGGAGATTAACTACAGGAAAACCCAGTATTACCGGCGGAAAGTAAATGCCGGTAATACGTAAAATATGATGAAAATCCTTTGTTTCTGGTGCATTTCCCTCAAAATTTCTTACGCCGGTTTGGTGCGCATAAAAAAATGTCTTCCGACGTTTATAAGATGTCGGAAACCTTTTTGGCACACTCTCTGACGCATTATCGGCACAAAATGTATTAGCCAAAACATCGTTTCTTAACAGATTATTCTGGTGTTATATACGTCAGAATTTACGACGTACTTATCCGATGGAAATACCGGAGGATAAAATGCCGTAAGGTTCTCCGTAACTAAAGTTATGACTTATTTTCGGTGCCCTTTAGTCGCCGGAAACTCCAGCGGATAAGACGTCGTATGGTGTGTCGTAACTAAAGCCACGACTTATTTCCGGCGCATTCGTTGGTATTTCTGGCGGAAATAAAATGCCGACATTATTGTACTGATTCGTTGTATCATCATTTCCAGCATATTTTCGATGTCAAATACACCAAAAATTTGTAGCAATAATAAAAAAAATTTGCCTTCCCAGTCAACAATTGGATTTCCACACCTGCAAACGTATACAAATACATACAATAAAAGCTTGACAACACATATCTACACATCACAGATCTCAAGAACTTCAACATATACTTAAAAACATAAATATCCATTAAAACAGATTGTTCATTAGCATCAACCAACTAATATTAAAAACATAACAGATTGTTCAATAACACATATTCAAAAAAGTAAACAAGTTCATATGACTAAACTAAACTACTCTGAATTCGTGCACTCATCCTCAGCTGGACCTACCTCTTTTCCACTCAACTACTGCCTCATTTTGTGCATTTCATGTAATAATTGATTGTGTTGCTCCTGTATCTGCATTTGAAACTGTGCTTGCAACTGAACTTGCCAATCAGCTTGTGATTTCCTTACTTGTTCTAGCTCTTCTTGAAGGGCAATTATTTTTTGACTATGTAAGGACTCATGTGAACTGGCTGCGAAGCTGGATGTAGTAGAGGAGGTCATCCCCTCATATGCCTGAGCTTGAGAACCTAAATCATAAACTCTGCCATATTGCATTCCTCCAATGGCTTGTGACCAGATGTGGTACTCAGAATACTCTACAGAGCCGCCAGAAGAGCCCTCACCTGATGCAGCATGAGTCTCTTGAAGCTGTGTATACTCCTCCTATGAAAGTAGAATATAAATATATATAATTAAACTAAAAATAGGAATTATTAAACACATATACTTACATAGGCTTTTCTTTCTCGCTCATCAATTTATTGTTGATCCTCCTGTCGCGTATGAGTGTGACTATGCAATTCCACAGGAGTTGGTTCTCTACCCAGCATCTCTTTATGTTAGAATTAAGATAATTCTATTAATATTTATATTAAAGAAAAATTAAAAAAAAAACATTTAAAATTCATTACCAAACATCGCCTATACTCATTATGTGGAACGGAGCTGCCAGTATGAAGGGAACTACCCAAGCCTTCAACATCAGAAGTTCTGTTCTATCAATTTTGATCCCTTCTCCTGCTATACTCTGTGCTGCCCCAAGCAGTGTTTAACTCAACCCATATAGTCTCACCAATCCACAATGGTCACTCGCCATACTTTCTAATGTCTGTGAACATGTTGTGCATCCGAGTGGACTCACGTTTCTCAAAATTCTTTTTAATTTTATCATTGTGCTGGGGGAGCCAACAAAAATCTTTCTACATTCAAATACATACAATATAGAATTTATATGTTTGTTAGCTTAAGTAAAAAAATAATAAAATATTTAATTAGTCATAAAATAAAAAATAATACCCAAAAATACCTCAAACTTTCTAAACCACATTTCCAAGACTTCTTTTGAAACTTTCTTCCAAGAAACATGAGCATAAAATCCGCTCCGTATAATGTCCCGTATTTTATGTATCGGTTGTTTTGATGGGTATAACCTAAAAAAATAAGGTTAGTAAAGAAAAATATATAATATAAAATAAATATGTTCATTATCTTAAATAAAAGATAATGTATATACGTGTCACCCTCAGGTGCTATCAACATTCAACCATCTGTCGCCTGCTCTGGTGTAGCTGGTGTCAAAGGTCCACCTATAGCAGGCTAAGGGGGTAGTGGGGGATAGTATGGTGGAACATATGGTGGATATGGATAAGTAGGAGGGGCACCAGCATAAGGTGGGGGTGGGTAGTATGGGTAGAAAGGAGTACTCTGCGTGGGATCTGGTGAAAGAAATCGGGGGTCTGCTGAGTAGAACTGCGGGCTACCGACTCCAGGAGTGGGTGAAGGCTGAGTGGTAGGCTGAGTGGTAGTTTGAGTATGTGTAGCAGGCTGAGACTATGTAGTAAGCTTAGATAGTGCAGTAGGCTGACATGAAGTGGTCCCCTCAGTACGTACTAGCCTAGGTGGTCCAGCTGTAGCAATCTTTTTGGTGCGCCTATTAAAATTATTTTTGATCAATCCTCTACTATGCTCTTCACCTGAAGTCATCTGCACATAAATAAATAAGAAATATTAGAAACATGAGTTATAACAAAAATATAATATAAAATAACATAGCAGTAATAATAAAATTAAATGCAATACAGTAACAATATAATAAATGTAGTGAAGTAACAAAAAATTTTAATTTATCTTATGTTAACTTATCATTTGTTGATTCACTTTCATATGATGATACATTTCCAGCACTATCAGATTCACCATTACTTTCATCTATGGTTAAATCTACCTCCTCTAACTACAACTCGCTCTCATTAATTCTGATTTGATCATCTACATTGATTGGAAGATTTTTTAAATTTGACATAAACTTTTCTTGATGTGCTGATGGTATTGAAGTGGTTTTCTCAATTACTCCCCTTGGTTTTATCTTCATAACTACCAGCTAATCCTATTTTCCTCGTATTCTACTTAGATAGTTAGCATAATAGACTTGAGTTGTCTGACTAGGAATGATGAATGGATTAAACTTTTCATATCTCCTATCCCACTTTACTTCTGTTATACCGTAAATTGGATGTACTCTTGTGCCTTTATTTTGTACTGGATCAAACCATTCATAATTGAAGAGATACACAGTATTCCTGTGATCGGGATATTCCACCTCTAATATTTCTTGTAATACCCTGTAGTATTCAGAATCATCCCCTATATGGGTGTTCCCTCTTACACATACGCCATAATTTTCTGTCTTCCTATCTTCACACTAATCTTTTGTTTGGAATTTATAACCATTGAACAAAAATATTTGATAATATTTAACTAATCTATTTGGTCCCCAAGCTAACTCAAATAGTCCTGAATACTTCGAATCACTGTCTTTAGTGTGTACCTTTAAATAAACAAGATGTTATTATTATTAATATTAATTGCATGCAAAACTAACTAATTAAGACTAATTATTCAAAATATACCATATTTTTAAGCCAAACACTGAATTCTTTCTCCACTATCTTCTAGACTTCTCCGTCTTCTGATGTACTTAAACCATCAATGAACCTCCTACAAACTTTTGAGTTTAGAACAAAGTTTATAAGAATAATGAAAATATGAACAAATTAACTCATACTTACTCAAGATACGGCTCAACTTCATCATAGTTAAGCAAGATATATAATGTGATAACTGTCATCTCCTTATCGATCAAATAGCGCACGGTGCTAGAACCTACAGGTTCACCACTCACACCGAATACATATATATTAGAGGATTTAGCAACATTTTGAGGTACTATACTTTCACCTGATTAAGATATTATTTCAAAGTAATACGAGCAAAACTGAGTTTATCTCGTATGTTAAATATGTTTTATAGATAGAGCCTTTAGGTCGTGCTTTATTCTTAGCAGTCTTCTTAAGTTTATTTAAATATCTCTCAAAAGTATACATCCATCTATACTGAACAGGTCCACCAACCATAGCATCATATGGTAAATGTACTGGTAGATGCTCCATAGAGTCAAAAAATTCTGGAGGAAATATTTTCTTAAGTTGACATAGAATGAAAGGAATTAACTACTCCATAAGAATCAAGTTCTTTACATTTAATTTATAAGAGCATAAACCTTTGAAGAATATACTTAGATCGATCAAGGGCTTTAAAATTTGATCTGGCAGATAACTAAAAGCAGTTGGTAGTAGACATTGCATGAATATGTGACAATCATGACTTTTCAATCTGAATAATCTCCCTGATCTTATGTCAACACACCTGCTTCGATTGGAAGAATATCCATCAGGTACTCATAGGATCTTCACCCATTCCCAAATTGCTCATTTTTCTCTAAATTTAATATGAATGGAGCTTTTGGTTTGAGAAATTTTTCACCTCCACCATCCTTCAATTCCAAAGCTTTCCTCTTACAAATCTCCTTTAAGTCCATCCTTTCTTTTATATTATCTTTCAATTTATCTTTGATGTTCATAACTATATTGAAAATGTTATCAAAAATATTTTTTTCTATATGCATAACATTCAAATTATGTCTAATCAGGTTTGTTCTCCAATATGAAAATGACCAAAAAAACTTTTCTTGGTCCAATTATGGTTGACACCATATCCTGGCAATCTGAACTCAGCTAATGTTGGATAATCCATTATAGTGGGCATGAACCTAACTCTTTCAAAAATTTCTTCACTACTTAATCTTGGAGGTTGAAACATCACCATTTTATTTTTAGTAAAGGCTTTTTTATCTCCCCTGAAAGGATGACTTGGAGGTAAAAATATTTGATGACAATCAAACCAAGTGTTCTTCCTACCATACTTTAAAGTGAATGATTTTGTATGTTTCATACAATATGGACAAGCTAACTTTCCTGAAGTGTTCCAACCTGAGAGCATATCATATGTAAGAAAGTCAACAATTGTCCAAAGTAATGCTGCTCTTAGTGTAAAGTTTTGTTTGGTGGAAATATCATATGTACTTACTCCCTCTTCCTATAAAAAACTTAAATCATCAATTAACGGTTGTAAGAATACGTCAATCTTCACTTTTGGATTATGTGGCCCTAGAATGATAAGTGTAGAAAACATATTAGGAGTAGTCATACATAATGCTGGAGGAAGATTGTAAGGAGTCAGTATAACGGGCCAACATGAGTACGATGTAGCAAACTAACTGAATGGAGTAAAACCATCTTTGTATAAACCTAATCTAAGATTTCTTGGTTCTGCCATGAATGTGGGATGTGTATGATTAAAGTGTCTCTAAGCCTCTGCTTCTGATGGATGTGTGATAACACTTTCTTACGGAATGTGATCATTATGCCATTTCATATGTGCATCAGATCTCATGGATGCATATAGCTGTTATATCCTAGGAATTATTGGTAAGTAGAACATCCTACTGACAGGCACATCCTTCTGCTTCCTTCTATTTCCAGATTTTGATTTAAACCTTGGTGCATTGTAATGACGGCATGCAATCTCTAAGAAATCTTCTTTAAAGTATAATATGCATCCATTGGCACAACAATCTATCTTTGTATATGTCAAATCAAGTTTGGAAACTAACTTCTTTGTCCAATATAGATATGTAGGAATTAAATTATCTTTCGGATTGGTTTCCTTAAGCAGCCCATTGAATTGATTAAAACATTCATGAGTAACATTATATTCTACCTTGATGCTTAACATCTTCACAGCAACAGATAACTCTGAGTGAGTGGTGCACCCTCTCCAGATTTGTTACTGAGCAGCATGCAATAAATCATAAAAGTTTTGTGCCTCCTTATTCAGCAACTCTTCTGTATTTTGTTCAAATTGTATTCCAGTTGCATCATGAACTAATTCCTCAAGATTTGGTCGAATATTTTCAGCCTCAGCTACATTAGTACTTATAGAAGGACCGCATTGAGAATTAAAATGTGTCTTATACTTACCATGAGAAGTCCAATACCAATACCGTGGCATGAATCCTTTGCGATACAGATCAACAATTATATCATTTGGTCTTAGGTGCACCAGATTTTTATGTTTAGAACATGGACATCGAAACATTCCATCTAATATGAAGCTGGGTAGTTGTTTCGCTTGCTAAAGGAAAATGTTCACCCCATTAATGAATTCATATGTTAATGTCTTTCATCTTTGAGACAATCGGTTATACATCCAACTTCTATGATTTCTAATATCCATAACCAACATATAAGAGCAGATAAGTAATGGATTTTCACTTGAGTAGATCTAAAACTGAATATATGGAGATATTAATAGTAAAATTCAAGTGATGGTGAAATAGATGGGGATATTTTGTACTGCATAGGGCTTGTTGTGCGGTAGAAAAATCTCCCTCAAACTTAAGGAAAAACCTTTAGACTCCAAGGTTGACCTCCATAATTCAAGTTTACCTTCAACTCCATCTCTAGTCTTATCAACAAGAAGAATATCATCAGCAAAAAACATACGTCGGTAACTACGCCGGACCTTTTATAAATGTCTAGTGAGAACATCTACGACTAAATTAAAAGAGATATGGACTTAAGGCTTAAAATTGATGTAATCCAACCAAAATAAGAAATTACTTTGTCAAACCACCTGTGTTTTAACACAAGTAATAGCTCATGCATACATATTTTGTATAAAGATTTTCGCTTGAGTAGATCTAAAACTAAATATATAGGGATATTAACAATAGAATTCAAGTGATGGGAAAATAGATGGGGATATTTTGTACTGCATCGGACTTGTTGTGCGGTAGAAAAATCTCCCTCAAACTTAAGGGAAAACCTTTAGACTCTAAGGTTGACCTCCATAATTCAAGTTTACCTTCAACTCCATCTCTAGTCTTATCAACAAGAAGAATATCATCAGCAAAAAATATACGTCGGTAACTGCATCGGGCCTTTTGTAAATGTCTAGTGAGAACATCTACGACTAAAGTAAAAAGATATGGACTTAAGACTTAAAATTGATGTTATCCAACCAAAATAAGAAATTACTTTGTCAAATCACCTTGTGTTTTAACACAAGTAATAGCTTATGCATACATATTTTGTATAAAAAATTTCACTTGAGTAGATCTAAAACTGAATATATGGAAATATTAACAGAAGAATTCAAGTGATGGGGAAATAGATGGGGATATTTTGTACTGCATCGGGCTTGTTGTGCGGTACAAAAATCTCCCTCAAACTTAAGGGAAAACCTTTAGACTCTAAGTTTGACCTCCATAATTCAAGGTTACCTTCAACTCCATCTCTAGTCTTATCAACAAGAAGAATATCATCAGCTAAAAACATACGTCGGTAACTGTGCCGTACCTTTTGTAAATGTCTAGTGAGAACATCTACAACTAAAGTAAAAAAGATATGGACTTAAGGCTTATCTTTGATGTAATTCAACCGAAATAAGAAATTATTTTGTCAAACCACCTTGTGTTTTAACACAAGTAATAGCTCATGCATATATATTTTTAATGATTTGAATATAAGCACTATTAACTCTTTTTTTTTTTTTTTTGCAAGAACTCTCAATAGCACTCCTTTTTGAACTTTATCATATGCTTTCTCTTAATCAATAAAAATCATATGTAGATCCTCCTTATTCTCTCTATATTTCTCCATTAAACCTCTCAATAAAAGTATGGCTTCCATAATAAACCTTCCCGGCATGAATCCAAATTGATTTTGAAAAATTTATCTATAAAAAATATCTAATATGTGCATCATCTAGCAAATGTCTAATAAGAAATAACATGAAGAAAAAAAATCTTAAAATTGAATAAATCGGGAGGCAATAGAAACTCACGATCGAATTTTGGAAAGCTGGTCTCCTTTCGCCGGCGACGAAGGCGGTGATCATCGGCGATGTCCCGTGAACATTTATAAAGCTCAGCAACGGCGATCTAGGGTGGGCTAAGCTGGGGTGACGAGAAAGAGGCCAGATATGCGAGAGAAAGATCGGAATGAAATGAGCAGCCAGACGGGACGTGTTCGGAAATAGGGCTTTCACTGGTAGACTTTCCGACATCTAGGATGCCGGAATTTTTTTCGACGCACGTTTCATCTATTCCAAGTCATTGAGTTTAAAATAGTCAATGTATTCTCTGCCGGTAAATGCACTGGACATATTCCGCCATAAACTCTGCCGATAATAATGAAAAGTTGCAAATTTCCGACGTTACTACCGGCGCAATGGATGTCGGCAAGTTTCCATCGCAAGATGCGCGAAATAAACACTGTTAATATTCTTCGCATTATGCACCGGTATAAACGTCGTATTTACCGACGCAAAAAATTCTGCTGGAACATCCGATGGTATTCGCATGTTTTCCTGTAATGATTATTGCAACTTGGGAATCCAAATTAAGGATGTATTTTTTTTATGATAGAAAAATATTATTGTTCTCTTAATTTTATTATTTCTCTAAGCATGTACTGGACATTTTCTTTTTATTGTTTGTGTGTACTAACATTTCAAGAAAATCAAACTCCAGACTAGTGAATAATTCAAAACAAAGTAGATTAGAATTTCATGTAATGAAGTCTGTAAATCTGTATTTTTTTTTCTTAAGTCTGAGAGAGTGTGATTATAATTTGATAATCATGCACACACACAAAGGAGGAGAGAGTCAAAACTTAAAATTTTAAAACTAATCGTATTGTACGACTTTCAATCGTACTATACAATTTGTTATGTTTTCCCTCCAAAATATAGTTAATCAAATCATAGCTTTTATTTTTTTATTGTTTATACTGTATGAAGTTAGTTCATACAAATGACTGATATTATATGAAATCGGGTGCGTATGAGTTCATCCCAAACAAATTCTTTTATTTTAGTATTATTCATATTGTATGATGTTACTTTGTATAGATGACTAATAGTGCATAAAATTGGGATCGCCCATGTTCGTACTAAATGAAACATGATTTGTGTTAACTGTTCGTACTGTATAATATTAGTTTGTACAAACAACTGATAGTATATAAATTAAGGTTCATACCACCTCATACTAGATAAACACATTTAGTTTTGAAATGTTCATACAGTACGATGTTAGTTTATACAGATGATTAACTGTGTATAAAATAACATTCATACAGGATCATACATATATTTTTGAATTGTTCATACAGATGAACCATGATCATACTGTACAATCTGAAGTCGATTCACTTATAATTTTTAGTTTTTTGGATGGTTTTTCCTATATTTTGTATATAAGATGTCCTAAAACTATCAGTAACCTTTGCTGTTATTTTCTCCTGAGAGTGGCCATTCAGTGTGAGTGTTTGGAAGAGATTATAAGAATGAAGTATGAGAGATCGAGGGGGAGTTATGAGGGATTCACAAGGTTGCCCAAAGTGAGGATCTCTTTATCTTCTTCAAATTTCTGCACATCTCCTTTGGAGGCTTTTGATAGAAGATCATCAATATTGTGTCTAGTTACTCTACCATCACAAAGGGGGTGAAAAAAGGATGAAGGTTCTCTACCATCACCAGAAGGGTGAGAAAGGATGAAGGTTCTTTGCCTTCACCAGGAGGGTGAAAAAGATGTCGGTACTCTGTTGCACCGAGTTGGTAGAAGAGAGTTTGTAAGGGCTTCTCCATCTTGCTGTGGGGGGAAAAGGAGAGTCACTTTGATTTAGTGCAATACATAAAGAAGGAGTCTCTAGGGAGTGGACGTAGATCTAGTTTAGACCAAACCACTATAAATTTGGTGTTCTTATATTCATTTTTTATTTTTCTGTATTTTACTTTCTGCACTTTACAGTTTTTATGGTTGAAAAATCTTTTGAGATAATCATATCTAAAATAATTTTTTTTTTATTGAAACCCACAGAGGGGCTTACGCGTTTATAGAAACAGGTTTACAACAAGTCCTTAAAGGGACTATAAGCTCAACTAGAAAAAATGAAATACAATCAAAGAAAACAAAAACCCTAGAGAGCCACAAGTCCCAATCTAGTTACAAAAACAAAAGACAGAAAAAAAAAGCAAACTAAATAGCAGCCAGAACCAACACTTGACTCTTTTAAACTTCATTCTTCACTTGATAAAGCCTCCAAACTTCATTCTTCACTCTTCATTCTTCCATACTTTTGTCTCCCAATTTGAATCTGCATATGAAAGAAACAATTTCTGCTCTATTCCTGTTCACAGCCTGCATCAAAAAATAAGAAAAAACTGCACCAGCAGCCAATTAAATCATACAAAAAAAATAACTACTATCAACCTAAAATGATTAATCACATAATTGGGAATAGAAACCCCTCTATACCAGCAGTCAAGACACCACTACAGCCAAGCACCAGTCCTGACTGAGCACAAAAGGGAAATCCATAATCAATTACAGACAACCACTAACATCAAGAAACTTATTTCCTTAAATAAGGTAAACCGTCTTTATCCTATCTGATCAGACCTCTGAGTAAAACAGGAATATTAGAATTATTAAAGCAGGTTAAAGCAGCTAAACCAGCCCCCAACCGAGCTAAGAAATCAGCACAAGCATTTCCTTCTCTCCCAATATGGGAAATCACATAATCCATCTGAGAAAGCATACCTTTAATCTCCCTAAGAGTATAAAAATTTTCATCATTACCATTATTATCAGGATTAAGAAAATCTAAAACTAATAAAGAATCTACTTCAATCCAAACCCTTAAAATTCCCATCAACAGAGCAATTTTAAGTGCCTGAAACAAAGCCATAAGCTCAGCGTAAGGGACACTACAGCAAGAGATAGGACCAGCAAAACCACAAACCATATTACCTTCAGCATTTCTTAAAATGCCACTGCAACCCCATTTATTAGAAGCCACAAAACCATCAGTATTGATTTTAATAACCTTATCTTTAGGCTTAATCCATTTCATGAAACAAAGCCATAAGCTCAGCGTAAGGGACACTACAGCAAGAGAGAGGGCCAGCAAAACCACAAACCACGAAAATGAGTATTTTTAAAAAGATTAGCTTTCTACAGACTATTTATTTTTTCTTTAGTTCTAGCAATAATCCTTTTATGATTCATAGCAATATTTCTATACTTAGCATCATTTCTATCCAACCAAATAAACCAAATGATAGTAACAGCCATCACAATTTTAATGTGACCTCTATTGCAATTGTGTAAGATAGCAGTAAGAAAATGATTAAAAGTAAGATTCCCATAAAAGTAATTGGTATTGAAAAAATTATCATACCAATTCCAAACCTTAGCAGCAATAGCCCCATTGATGAAAACATGATTGAGACTTTCAATATGAAAACAACAATGGCATTTAGAAGGAAGATTAAAACCCTTTCGCCAAAGAATACTATCAACAGGAATGTATTTTCTAAGAATTCTCCAAACAAGAACCGAATAAGAAGTAGGAATATTATTGCTGAAGATCCTATCATAAACAACCAAAACATCACCTTTTTCCCTGATAATATGCCAAACATTTTTAAAAATAAAAGAACCATTGAAAGACAGATTAAATAAAATATGATCCTCAAGATTAAAATCAAAACTAGCATCTTTAATTTTGTTACCAATCTCGGCAGGGACTAAATTAAGTATAGTATTCATGTTCCAACCCTCCTTACTAAAAAAATTATTCACTTTCTCAATAGAAACAAAAGAAGTAGAAAGAAGATTATCAAGCGATTCCTTACCCAGCCATCTGTCTTGCCAGAAAAAAGAATTAACAGAATTTAAGCCCCAAGAAATAAGGGGTTCCATATTATGCTTAATAGCACACATTCTTTTCCAAATAGCAGAGTCACCCTGTTTATAAGAACAACAAGAAACATTCTTATCTTTACAATACTTGAAATTCATAAATCTAGCCCACAAGTTTTCATTCTTTCTAAGGTTCCACCACATTTTAAAAGAAGAAGCAGTAATGGAATCCTCAACGTTTTTGCACCCCAAACCTCCTTCATTTAAAGGCCCACAAAGCTTAATCCAAGTATACCAATGCATTCTATGAATGTTCTCACGGGAGCCCCAAAAAAATTTGTTTAAAATTCTTTCCAATCACTTAACAGTAGAAATATTGGGTTAAATAACTTGCAATAAATGTAATGCCATAGAATTTAAAGTTCTCTTGAGAATAGTTAACCTACCACCATAAGAAAGAAAGTGATATTCCCAAGAGGAAATCTTACCTTGAATCTTCTTAATGATCTCATCAAACAAATGAGATTTCTTGAGCCTTCCAAAAATAGGAGCCCCTAAGTACTTAAAAGGCAAAGAATTATGCTTGAACCGAGTGTGATCAATGATTCTATTAATATTAGTTCTAGTAATCCATTTGGAAGTGAAAAAAGCACATTTAGAATTATTAAAAGAGAGACCACTTTCTAAAGAAAAAAGATCCAAAAAATTCTTAAATCTTTTAACATGATTATAACTACCATTAGCAAAAATGATGAAATCATCCGCAAAACTAAGGTGGGATATCGGGAGACCTTTTTAAGATCTATAATACATACTAGGATAATTTTCAAAAATAGCATTAATACTTCTAGAAAAATATTCCATAGCAATGATGAAAAGGGAAGGAGACAAGGGATCACCTTGTCTAATCCCTTGAAAGGAATGAAAAAACCCATTAGAATTCCCATTAAGAATAACAGAAAACCAAACATTCTCAATAGAATTATTTATGATCTTTATAAACAATCTCAAAAAACCAAATAAGGCTAAAATATCATATAAGAAATCCCAAGACAAGTTATCAAAGGCTTTGCAAATATCCAGCTTTAATAGTACATTACCACCTCTAGTTTTCAAATTCAAATCATGCACTAATTCTTGGGTAAGTAAAATGTTGTCAGAAATAAGCCTACCTTTAACAAATGCAGATTGTTTAGGAGAAATAATATTAGGAAGAAAAGATCCTAATCTACGAGCAGTAATCTTTGAGGTAAGCTTATTAAAAAAGGAACAAAGACTAATGGGTCTAAAATCACTCCAATGTTCAGGATTATCCTTTTTCGAAATAAGAACAATTGCCGTGGAAGTAAAAAAACTCGACATGCTATTACCCTAAAAAAAATCAACAATAGCAGCAATTAAATCATTTTTAATGATATGCCAACATTTTTGGAAGAAAATAGAAGTATAACCATCAGTACCAGCAGTCGAATTAGCATTTATAGACATAACAGCCAAATAAATTTCATTTTCTGTAGGAGAAACCGTAAGGGAAATTTTATCTTCATCAGAAATAGTATTTTCAATAAGATGAGAGTTAACCATAGGAATAATATCAGTTTTCTTACCCAACATATTGGTAAAGTACCTGATAACCGAGTCATGAAGCATATCCTCCACAATCCAATTACCATTTTCATCCTTGACTTTATTAATAAAGTTCAGACTTTTCTTTTTATTCACCAGAGCATGGAAATACTTAGTATTTCTATCTCCATCATTTAAGTGCTTAGCCGAAGCTTTTTGTCTCCAAAAGGTTTCTTCCTTATCCTGAACTTAATCAACTTTTCCTTAGTGTCATTGAGCTCCTTAGTTACCAGAGGGTTAGAACTCAACAAATTTTCCAGATAACAAACCCTATCTTCCAACTCTTTAATGTTAGCAAAAATATTTTTAACGTGGTGTTTATTCCACCAATTTAAACTTTGTTTTAGCCTTTTTAATTTCATCCAAAATCTAATCATTCCTTTAACCGAATTATCAGGAGCAATGCAATTATTCCAGTTGGAAGAAACCAACTGAAAAAATTCAGAATGTTGTAGCCACAAAATTTGAAATCTAAAAAAACTCATACCTTTGCTGTTAGTATCATTGTTCTTGATAGAGATAAGAAGGGGGCAATGGTCTGAGAGAGACCTGCTCAAATGCTCAACCACAGTTAAAGGCCAATTAGAAATCCAATGATGATTAAAAAGAATTCTATCCAGCCTTTGCCACAGCCGGTTATTATTCCAAGTGTAATTGGACCCAGTAAAACCTATATCCACTAAAGCACAATCGTTAACCATATTAGCAAACTCATCCATAGAGTTTGTGTTAGGGGCAGCCCCACCATGTCTTTCATTCGCATTAAGGATAATGTTAAAATCCCCTCCCACAAACCACAGAACATTAACTGAAGAAGCAAAATTGGTTAAAGAGTTCCAAAGAGTTCTCCTATCACATCTATTGCAGGTAGCATACACAAGAGAACCTTTCACATTCCAGTTAAAATAAGAAATATAAACATTAACAACTTGATTAAGATCATCAATAACATCTAAAGTAACATTATCCGACCAAAACAGCCAGATTTTGTTAGTAGTATTAGCAAAATACTTATTAAAACCAAGCATTCTACTGACATGATCAATATTATTCACATTTATCATAGGTTATAGAATAACTAGAAAAGCAAGTTTATGAATACGAACTAAATTACGAATCCTATTCTTAATAGAGGGGGATCCAATCCCTCTAACATTCCAAATCATGAAATTAATCATTATGAAAAGATATCTAAAACAACTTCATACTTAAGGATCATTGCTAAAATTTTATATAAATAATTTTCAAAAATCCAAGGATTGTTTTTTTTTAATTACCAATTCACCCCCCCATTAGTTATCTATGGGACATTGCAATAAGGTCTAACAACCTACTCAAAGTTTCATTCTATTCTTCATTCTATCTATATTGTCCTATTCTTAAATGAATCCTTCCTCCTTATGGATAATTTATTGCCTTGTGATCTTATTTTCCATTTAAAAAATATTATCATGTCAAAAGGTAGCATTCACTTGAATATCTTTGTCCACAATGAACATATTCACCAAACATTATTATCGATAAAAATCCCTTTGACTCATTATATCTACTTTTCTTATCACCAATGCTATTTATGTCTCTATTTACTTTATCTCTTGTCCAACTCTTGCTAATATCATACATGGATGTTGGTGCTACCAAACTAATCTATATCAGTCTAGCTCGCTCCACTAACTCAAAACATTCATGAATCCATAAAGATACTAACAGATGTCTCAGTTTCTTATTCAATCCCTATAGAAATCTTTAGCAATTAGAATTAAGTGAGGAACTTGCCTAGACAATATTCTAAACTCAGCTTCATACTATATCACTATCTTATATAACTATTCTAACTTAAAAAAAGCTTCACGTATATGTCGTATGGCTGACGAAGGTACGAACCATGTCCTAAATACTACAGTAAATTCACTCAAAGTGATCTCAACAATGGTCTTCCTCTATAATTTCTCTCTTTATTATCCAATCCACCACCTTTTAACTTCTCCTTTAAATATAAAAATGGGTAAATGTACCTTCCTAGTCTCTGAATACTGCATATATCAAAGATCTTCTTTGTCCTCAATAACTAGTCTTCTATAGCCCGAGGTCCTATAACTACTTTGAATAATGGGGGATTCAACTTATGAAATATTTAAATATGACAATCCCCATCTTTTTCCTTACTCCCAAATGGTTTGCTCTATCCATCTCCCATTTGTTGTGCTTGAACACTCTCTACTTATATAATAGTGTCTAATGGTAATAGAGCTCCACTATGTTGCTCATTTGACATATCTTGCTCTGGTAGATCCATTGCATATGATTTTATTTTATATGAATAATTCACACATGTAATTAATTATGCATGAAAAAAATGCACCTCAATCTACCTAACTTATAATCAATTCTTGCATCTTTAGTAATAATTTAATTAATTCTTTCCATAACTATGCTCTTATACCAATGTGTGACATCCCATAATCTAATTTGAAAGAATAATTTTTTTTATCATTTAATATACCAACAATTAGAGTTATATAATATTTTTTATAAATATAAATATTAGCAAAAGTAAAGTTATTGATCAAATATCAAAATATATCTATATTCATTACTTTCAAAAATTATGTACACTACTCATGAGTTAAAAAATAATAAAAGTCATATAATCTTGAGTACAAGAGAATAACTATAAAATAGAAATCAATAAAATAATAGTAAACCTGGGGAATCATCATTAATCACACTTACTCTTTCTCCCTTACCCTAATAAGAAATCATTTAAACCACATATAATTTGCTAAGAAGCCCAACACATCTATAAATCCTACAACTAAACTCAAAGCACATTAAAGAATGAATATGCATGTTGTCAGTCACTTCATAATAATAGCAATCATTATGATCATGAATATGTATAGTGCAAAAGTAATAAAATCAATAAATAGTATAATAGTGATATGAAAACTAATAGAATTAGTTCCAATGAACTAGTAATTTGATAAGCCAATAAATCAACAACTTGGTATGAAGATAAAATTGAAAAAAATAATAGGAAAATATATAAATCAATAACCAGAATATCTAGAAAACTGTTAAAATCCATTATCATGCAATACAAGAAAACCAGCATATACATAAAGGTTGATCATTCTATATCAGTATATGATTAGTATAATGTATCGCATATTTAGTATCACTTAATATAGGAATCATTTGCTCATTATCTATAGATTATAGTAAATTAATAGTAGCAATAATGATAGTGAATCATAGTAATAACAATATTACTACATTTAATCGACTAGCATTAATAGTAAATAGTATCATGATAAAAGAACAATAATTAGTATAATAGTAAAATAGTATGGTTGTAATAGTGAATCAATATAATAACTATCAGGTCATATAGTAACAATGATGTGATAACATGTATTTCAATATTCTTATACAATAATAATCAATATTATCAATAAATAAGTAGTTTTAGTTATCATAGCATTTTTCCAGTACTTAGACGTCGGCAACCAACACCGTTGGCTCAGTAAATAGAGTTGACACTCATTGCCCATCAACATAGTAATAACTCATAACTCTCAATCATTATATCATTTTATAATGTGAATCACTAGAGGATAACATTAAACTATTATATTTAAAGGAAATTCCATCGGCCTACCAACTTTTATAGGTAACTATTAATATTCAACCAATAAGTCTTTACTTATTTTACACACGCATATTACCATAAAAGTAATACTGACCAATTATTACCCAATCACATAGTTTATTCTCAATACTTGCATTAACAATATACATATTTCATATATTCAAATTCTATTCTAAGTTAATCAACCAAAATAACATAACTTCTATTTTATTTGGTAAATCTAAAAAACAACCAACCAAATTCTTTAGAATGTTCAGTACTATAACATATGAAAAGTTACACAATTATAGTGTATAAAATCAGGAAAAATATAATAAAATCAGTTTTAAGGAGAATTCAGTGGGAAAATTTGAAATCTTTGAGAACAAAGATAGGATTTAAGTCACCTACCTCGATTGGAATAATTTCTCTCATTTATTTTTTCTCTCTCCTCCTTTCCTCTCCCTCTTCTGATGTATTCTTTTCATGCAAGCTGGTAGTGGGTGAAATGAGGGATGATGAGTGAAGAGATATTATATAAAAAGATTTTTAGTGAGTAGAACCATAACAAAACCACTTAGTGATACAATGTTGCATGTCAAATATAGAATTATTTTAGAATAGAGGCTTTAATGTCGTGGTATAGCCAATCAAGCACCACTGCACTTTGAAACCTAGTGCGTAAGGGAATAGCACCACTGCACTACAGTTCAAATAGAAATTCAGATTTTGCATTTAAAAATTAATTCAAAATTTTTTGTTGTTATGTCGGTAATGGTAGGAGATAGGGCGGACGTCCGAAGGCAATCGAAGGTTGGGCGGTAGTCTGGCAATGGTTGACGGCCATGTAGTGGTCCAATGGTGGTAGGTGGTCGAGTGGAGGTTTGGCGATGATCAAATGTCAGACGATGGTCCAATGATGGTCGGTCAATAAAAGTTTGCCTGCATTGGAGCTCTTGAAACCTCAGAACTCTCTCCAATCTCTAACCAATAGTCCCCCTTCACGTAGTGAGTAGGGGTCCATTTATAAATTTTGAGAATGGCTTTCCTCATAAATATGGAGAAGATGTAGGGCATATTTGTTCGGACATGCCATATTGATTCTCTCGATCATATAACATTCATTCAGCATTTAATTATCATATTTATGTCCAAATTAAGTGATCTTGGGCTTAATTTGGTGAGTTTTGGCCCTCCTTTGGTGCTCCGTGCCCCTTCTGGGCTCTGTTTTATGGCTGGTGCTGTTCCTTCCTCCTCTTGGGGGAAAGCCTCCGAGCCAGTGCTGCAAAAAGATAAAGTTTTTTTCAACCTTGAAGATGATGCTCCGAAATCTCCTTCTAGATCTAGATCCTTTAAAGAGGTATTTTCCGGCAAGGCTTCAGCAGGTGATGAGCTTCCATCTCTTATTCAAACTACTTTTAATGATGTTCCTGCTATTTTACTGTCGGATGAAGAAGTTCTGAAGTTAGCATCTTCTTTCAAGTTTACTCTTGTTGGTAAATTTGGGTTACGCAGACCCAATCTCGATGCTATCCGTCAATTTTTTTGCGTCTTTAAAATTGTCTGGTTTTTACTCAGTTGGTTTGCTTGACTCTAGGCATGTTGCAATTCAATTATCGAACGATCTTGATTACAGTCGCATTTTTTCTAGGTGCTCATACTTTATTTTCAACTATCAAATGCATATTTTGAAATGGACACCATTTTTTATATTAAAGAGGAATCTCCCATCATGCCTGTGTGTATCTCCTTCCCAAACCTTCATCTTCATTTTTTCAATCAACAAGTGCTGCATGCATTAGGCTCTATTTTTTGAAGACCGTTGCAAATGGATCAGGCTACTGCCTCCCGCACTAAACCCTCTGTGGCCCGTATTCTCGTTGAGGTCGATATTTCAAAAAAGCATCCTAAAGAAATTTGGGTTGGATCTAAAACCTTTGATTACTTCCCAAAAGTGGAATTTGATAATGTTCCTGATTTCTGCTCTCATTGCAAAATGTATGGTCACGCTCAAAATGATTGTTTTAATCTCCACCCTGAACTAAAAAAATCTAAAGTTATGTCTAATGGGAAGCTCGGCTACGCCGATTCTCAAAAAATTTATGTGCCTGTTAGTGAAAAATCAATCGAGAATGTTGAGAATTTGGAGAAAATGGTGGAATCGCAACCTATTATTCATAAATTAGATGACACTGTTTTGATTTCTTTAGATACTATATTAGTCAATGAAGCTTCCTCGGTTGATGCCTTACACTTAGCTACTAAACCTATTTTAAACGTACTATTGCCAATGATGCTCTTCATAATGGTATTAGTTCCTTAAATGAGCCTTCCTTCTTTGTTTCTATTGCTTCTATGTTTAATGAAGTTGATAATGGAGATATCACTGAAAATTGTTCACAACCTGCTATGTTAGCAAAAAAATCTTCTTTGTTAAACAATATTGTTAGTGAGGAATGTGAAGATGGGGAGTTTCTTCCTCCTTCTACATGGAAATTTCCTTCAAGCTCTAATGCTGAAAAAGCTATGTCCGACCCTAGTAAAGTTAACTCCTATGATCCTCAAGAGGACAATTTCCAATATGTTTCAAGGAAAAAAAGCAATCTAAACATGTTTTACCAGCTACTCCTAGATCAACTAGAGCTCAAGCTTCTTCAAAGGTTTTCAATGATTAAAGCCCTCATATGGAATGTTAGAGGTATTGGTGGTAAGGACTCTAAACTTAGAGTTCGGAATTTATGTAGAATTCATAATATTCATTTACTTATTTTGATTGAACCTTTAATTAATAGTACCAAGATTGCTTCTACTGCTAAGTTCTTAGTTTTTTTTTATTTTAATGCTAATTTCTCCAACAAGATTTGGAATTTCTGGAAAAATGCTTTCTCTTTAGATGTGATTGAGGAATTGCCTCAAGTGTGCCATTGCTACATTTCTCTTTTCAATGTTAACTTTTATGTTTCCTTTATGTATGCTGGTTGTACTAAAACAAATCGTATTCCTCTACAGAATCAATTGAGACAATTCGCTTCTATTATCAATGGTCCTTGGTGTATTGGTGGTGATTTCAACATTATTTCCAACACTTCGGAAAGAAATTGGTGGTAATCAACCCAATGCTAATGCTATGGATGATTTCAATTCGATGATTAGTGATTGCAAATTAAATGATATTGGTTATTTTGGTAGCCCCTTCACGTGGAATAGAGCTAATTTGTGGCAAAGATTGAATAAATGTCTTTTTAATGATGATTGGATTGCTGATTTACCCGTCTCGAACATTGAGCATCTTAGTAGAACTCTCTCTGATCACTCTCCTCTTCTCCTGAATATTAATAAGTTTTTACATCATAATGCATTTTCGTTTAGATTTCAAAATATGTGGATGCTTCATGCTGATTTTCCTACTCTTCTTTGTTCTAATTGGAATGCTCCTGTTTATCCTGATAACAACATTGCTGGTATGTCAAGATTATGGTCTAAGCTCTCTAGATTCAAACAGTGCTTGAAATGGTGGAATAAATGTATTTTCAAAAATTTATTTTCTAATATCAAAGAGGCTGAATCTAATGTTTCCTATTTAGATAATATTTACCAACATAACCCTAATTCTGACAATCTGTTCTCCCTTAATCAGGCAAAAGAATCTCTCCTTCTTCTTCAATGTCAAGAAGAGTGTTATTGGAATCAAAAGTCCAATGCTAAATTCCTTTTAGAAGGTGATAGAAACACTAAATTTTTTCATGCTTTAGCCAACAAAAAGAAAACTAGAAGCCACATTCACAAGATTATTGATACTAATGGCATTGCTCTTACTTCTGATGAGTCTATTTGCAATTCTGGTGTGGATTATTTTAAGAATATCTTTAACTTGCCTCCCGTATGTGGATATCCTACTATTTCCCTACTCACTAATAAACCTCGACATCTTAACTAATCCGCAAGTGATCAATTAGTGATGGTATGATAATGTCATGCTTTGCCAAACTCACTACTGAAGATGAGATTATTTAAAGTTATCACAAGGATCTTAAATACGCACAATGCTTGGGAGTTCGAAGGGTCCTGGGATGGTTTTACGTACACAAATAATTTTTCAAGACAATTGGATTAACTCATTAAGGATGATGTTATTAATCTGTTGTGGAAAGAACTTCTTTGCGGGTAACACTTCAAAACACTACGCAAAAGTTGTTTCTCAATTCTTACTTAAATATTGTTTCTCCTAACATTCCTCCTAAAAAAGATGATCCCAATGCATGCTAGAATTTTTATGACCGCAATTAAGTTATGTTTGTCGCAACTTTTGTTTATGAATAAGTTTAGAATTGTAAAAATCAATGCTATCGATTAATTACAGTTCTGCCGACAACATTATCTCTCATGAGCAGGACGGGTTACTGTGAAAGGTAGAATATTTTTGATACTGTTTAACCTGTATAGCTCAATCAAGTATTTACCTAACATGATATCAAATGTTACAAGTACAAAGATAGTGGTCAAAGTATGCAATCTTTTTTATGGCTTTATGCTCGTATAAAAGCGCTATGATAATATCATTTGATTTCACTAACAAGGTTCTTTTCCTCTTTTTGGTTTTAATAAAACTCATTTTATTTCTCTGATCAAAGAAATAGCAATTTTGAGAATGGCTGTATTATTATAATGCGCTCTACATTTATCCAAATCAATGGAAGGCTATTTAATGGCTTTTTTTCAAGTTTGATATCCAAGGAGTTCAGACTAGGTTGATAGATCGATGTTCCTTGTCCTTCTTTATTTAGTGCGTGATGTAGGATCATTGTTGGTATCTGTTTCTTAAGGATGTGTATCTTAGCAAAGAGCTGAACAGTATATTACGGGAAATGAGGAAAAAAACCTCTACCTCACGCCTGATAAGTTAAAAAATTATCGTACTATTATGTTGGGGTTCTTCCCAATTGTCCATCTCTGTAGCTTTGCTGATCGTCTATCTTTATTATTCCACTAATGGTTCATCAGATTTCTTATTTTGTTATTTTTGTCATTAGCTTTATAATAGATCAAAAGTGGTTTTCTAATCAGAGTACCATTTATTGTTAGTAAGTGGTATATATATACTAAATGTTACGAGAATTTGCGAATATTTTCAACCCAAATGCTCTTCTCACCATCACTACTTGGAACTCCCATCTATAAAAGAATAAAGAAAGGAATTCCTTTTGTATTCCCATTCTTTTGCTAAATTAGAAAGAAGCTCTTAATAATTGGTCTATTCTTATCTTACTTATCGGTGGTAGGCTTTCTGATAAAGTCTGTTTTATTTGCGCATATTGTTCATTATTTTCACACTTTGACTTCCCTCTATAAGATGATTGGCACAGCCTGTGATCGATAACTTGAGAGGATTGTATTAACAAATTTTTTTGTTGGAGCTCTACGTTTATCTACGAATTTAGAGTTTGGCATTGTCACCAATTGGTCCTGCTTACTTGGGATTGACCATGGAATTTTGTGGTGTGGCGATTCTCTTGAAGGAGGCCCTTGGGATTGCTCACAGGTACGCTTAATAGAGTTCTTCTATAGCCTTATCTTTTGAATAATATTTCTAGGTTCGATCTTTTAGATCGACTTACTTAATTCTGTATGAGAACTCTGCTATTAATGGAAACATTAAGTTACCTGCTGGTGCGACTTTCTATCATTCACACCTTCTTACTGTTTATCTTATAGACAAATCTTGATTCTCTGTTCGTGAAGGGTCAACTGCAATAGTTAGTTGGAAGCTGAATCAGGTTACCATACAATTGCGGGTCTGGGATTAATATAGTGATGACATATTTTATATTTCCTTGCGATTTATAAGACATTATGTGGCTCTAGGGTTGTACTTGCGTCTTATTGCGATTATTGTGATTTAATACATGGACGCTCTGTGTAAGTGAGTTAATTTAACTCATGTTTTCTACATTTTTAGCTTATTACGAGAGATGTTGGGTTATAGGGGTAATTACAAACTTTTGGAGAATAGAGATCTTATCCTTCTATGTGCATGTAGTTGATAAAATTCTATTAAAGAGGTTTTACCTACTATATGCAACTTATATATGCTAAAGAAAAATACTTCTTAGGATCCATTTCTTACCTTTTCGTCTGGTCATTTCTGAAAATGTTTTGTTCTTGAATAATATTCTAAGGAGTGAGACTATGCAGAGAGCAGTTATAATATAAGATAGATTCCTCTCAATAGTGTAATGTACACTGCGCATTAGATATAGGAGAGGAGCTCGTAATGTGTGTCCATCAGTATCTTAAGTGCATGTAGTTCTTTCTTCACTACTCTGGGAGTATTGATATTCACGAGTTTCATTCCTTACCTGGTGCATGCTGTTAGGCTTTCTTTTTCTAGGATGCACACGGCTTTTATACTATCGTAAGAGTACCTTAATATCTCTACAAACTATTGTCGTCGTGCCTGCTGGACATTAGAGAATTCCATTGATATCCATTCATTTTTTCTAGTTTTAAGAGTGCGTGTCATTGACATAAGAGGCGCACTGCAGACAAAATTTTGGTATGTTGCTATCTCTCTCTCTATAGGCAGGATTTTGCTAACAGGAGACTGTTCCATTTGCGCTTCTTAAGTGCGAGAGTAAGAGTGCATTCATTTCTCTGTTTGACTCGAGCGTTAATCAATTACATCATAGGATATATAACAACATTTCATAAAGGTGTCATCAAGTTTACTTTACCATCACTATATTCGCTAATATGCCATTATTTGTCGCATAGTATGTATACTGACATAGTTAACGTCAATATATGGAATGCATAGAATAGTGTGTATTAATAGATGTTGATTGTTGATATGAAGGCGCATTAAATCTATAATAATAGTGAAGTCGAGCTAAATGTGGTTCTAAATGCTCTCATTCCACACACCTCTTATTCATTATATAGGGAAAGAATTTTTAAAGCAGTTGGCGTTTCCACTTAGGTGTCGAAGTAGAGTGTGAGTTCGCGCAATTCTTTGCTTGCACATTTACGTCTTATAGTAAGCTATATTGAAAAGAAATGAGTGAGAGATGGAGATTGATATACTTTCCAAGGCCTCTATATTAAAGGGCATGTATACTAGGAGATGGTTCCATTGGCCCTGATGGGCTGGTGCGTGTCGGTAATATAGATATGTTGTTTACGTAGTTAGACTGCTTACTCTGGCCCCGATTCTTTGTCAATGCTGCTTCATTGACTTGCTCGTGCTTTAAATGACTCTTTTTGTTTGGTACTTGAATGTCCTATTCTAAATGGGGCTTTAGCATTCATTTGATTGAGGTTGATCGCTATGCTCCTCTATTCAGATTATCACACCCGAAGTGTTTTTTATCTTATTAGGAAATTAACTTTCCCTTTCTCCATCACTGACTATATATCTCACATCTATTCGGAACTTAATATGGTGCTGATTGTTAGTAAGACAAGGTTGCAATATTTGTCATTTATGAGAGAGTTTAATCCTCACTACTGATTTGCATCCACTCTATTATTTACAAAGTATGATCAATTTAGATAAGACGGCTTACCCTTTATTTAGAGATTGGTTTAAGCGCGGATATATTTTATGTTTCTCTGGAATCTCGGGTCATATAATCACCTCTTAAGCTAGTTGTTCATCCTGCTCTTATTTTACTTCTCTTGTAGCTTTTTTTCCAACTATGTTTGCGGACTGGCAGCTATTGGTTTATGAGATGTATACTAATTTTCATATTACGTGGCATCCCTATTCTCTGTTCTATTTTTCATGCTCTCCAGAGCAGTATTGCTTGAGTCGCTATGCCAAGGTTTTTTGATGTGTGGACTACTTGTTTTTTTGGTGCTGCAGCTGGGGTACTCGTGGTTTGATCATCATTCTGGATCTTTGGCTGGATGGAAATCTGTATGTTTTTTCTGCAACAATATATTAAACTGTAACAGAATCAAGTCAATCTGTCAACTATTTTCCTGCTCTTTTTCAACTGCTCCTTTTAACTTTTTATTCTATCTAATTATTGCTTTTAGGAGAGTGCCTTGCAGGTTTACATTCAACTTTTTTCATTCATGATCTGCTATTGACATTCAGGAAGCTGATGGCCGAACCGGCTTATCTCTGAGCCTTCCTTTTTTTGGGTGCTGAAGTCTTTCAACCCTAGTTATTTTCCTTGCTTTTCTTGTAAATATAGGTTAAGGAACCACAGGCTCATAGGTCTTTTTACTTTTTGTTTGTAGCTCTTTCGAGCATTAGCGAGCTAGTGGATCCTTTTAAGGACTATGTAACCTCAATTTTGAAATTAAAACATGTAGGCCCCCTCACGCGGGTTTTAAATTAAAAAAAAAAATAAAAAAGTGATCATGGGCTTGTTGGATTCTTTTCATCGAGCTGCTTAATTTGACTATAAGCTTGCCTTATTTAAATATCATTTGGTCATTAATTAATGTCTTATAAACTTTTTATATGCTTTAAGCTTTTGATTTAAGCTCATTTGGACTCATATTGGACCGATATTTCTATCGTTGGGTTTCGTCTTACTGTAACAGTTAATTTGACTGATAAGTTTGCGAAATTGAGTTCATAATGCGTCCAATTTTAGTTTTAGAATATGCTAGCTTGAATATGCCTCAAGATTCATTGCTCGAGTCACGCGATCTTTTGGGTGACATACTTCAAGCACAATTTATGTTAGTATTCTAATATGTTACCTAAGTATTTTTGGTACTATTCGATCATAAGAAGCTCATTGCATTCTCATCTCTTATATGTAAACATTTCTTTTTATGATAAAGAAGTAGCTATGTAGTTACTTCAAATGATCAAATCAATGCAATAAAGCTCTAAGTATATACTCAAGAATTATTATAAAAGATTTGTTGTGTCATAGAAGTTGTATAATATTTTTTTTTTCACACTGTGACAGTAAACTCACAAATAACGAATCATTTTCACACAAATTAAAACTTATAAAATTTTAAAATTCATTCATGATTTAAGTTTAGTATAGTTAAAATATATAAATATTATTTTGATTGAATTCATATTTTTTGTGTGCTTTTATGAGAATAGCATATTGTACTATTTGCATTTTTTAAATATCCATTTTCATATTCTTAGAAACTTTTCAAATTTGAACTTCAATATATATATATATATTATATATATACTGAATAGAAGCTTTGACTATAGTAGTATAAACTCTTATTTGGACTGTTGTAATGGAGAAAGGAGAAGAACATAAATTTATTGACAAAAATTAAATGAAATATGTATGAAATTTAACCTCTTTATATATATACCCTATTAGAAGTTTAGTAGATTATTTAACCTATGTATAATTCAAGATGTAGGTGAATCTCATAAAATCATGTAAATTTTATATTGTGCTTGTCTTTTTATTTTTTTTATTTTACCATTAGCCTAAGAGGTCTTAACCTAAACTCTAAGAATATGACATTTAATTTGACTAAGTTATGCGGCTCATCTTGGTATGTTGGTTAGGGGATTTGACAACTAACTAAGAGGTTTTGGGTTCGAAGTTGGCGTATGTATTGTGGGTATGAGTTTATCTTAATGGTTACAATATCTCAAAAAAAATAAAATTAATAAATTTTTTTCAAGCATTTATCCTCGTGCAATTTATATTGGAATGTTTGCTCCTATAAATTTGTATTTATTATTATTATTATTATTATTATTATTATTATTATTATTATTATTATTATTATTATTATTATTATATTTAAATATCAAGGTATAAACGAATTATCTTAATAGAATTTATAAGAAAATGTTCATTAATTTTATTTTTTATGTTTCTTATTTTAGTTCGCAAGGAAACTCTTATTATTTATAAATCATGAATTTTATTTATTATTTAAAAAAAAAATTGTATTAACATATTGAAAGATTCTCAATCTAATAATTGATTTGAATTTCTTTTATAACTTCATATGTTATTAAAAAATTTCCATTATGTAAATTTTAAAAAATTATTAACATACAAAATCATGAAAAATCAATTTTATAGACAAATCATAAAATTATTTGGTTTACTAAATAATTATACAGAGTAAAATGAATCTAATATAAAATTGAATTTGAGTGTAGTTTGATGAAAGGAATGTAATATAAAATTTCATTTATTGTTTTTTCACTCAATTCATTTTGATGTACTGTAAAATTGTTTAGCTTTGACTGAATTCATTTCTCAGCACAAGGCAACTCTGAATTGCATCAACTTTAAATTGCATCACCCACTCGCCATCCGTCATCACCCGCTTCACTGGCCAATCATCGTCAGACTGCCAACCACCCACTGTCGACTATCTACCATCGTCAACGGCCGACTATACAAATGATAGCCCACCCTCCTACCACCACCATTATCAACAGTATCTATCGAAGGCCTTCACCATCAAATACCATCATCGCCTAAAACTATCAGCCACCACTATTATTTTATTTTAAATTTAATATAAAAAATAATCTCTTATATTTTTGTACATTCATTAAAATATTTATATATATATATATATCAAAAGCACTATATTTTTAGTCTTTAATTTTTTTTTTAAGCAAATCAAACGGCATCATATTATACATGGGGATGATAAAAATTGAGTACATGAGAAATCAGAAGGCACCAAAAAGCCCTTAGTACAACTTTGGGATAATAAAATTGAGCATATGAGGGATCAGAAGTCATGATTGCAGAGATGTTTAAATAAATATATTTTAAATTATTAAAACTAAAAACTTAAAGCTAGCTTTATGGCATTGGAACTTGATGCTGACAATTTGTACGGTATATCTGCTTTTGAAGAAATCGTGCAACTGATAGTGGGCTTGCTTTGCTCCTTTGAAATTCTTGCTTCAGTCTCAGCTGCCAAAAATTCAAAGCCCTATTCGCACTTCCCATTCTTTACTCTATTTATTATTTTTTTTTTCTTTTTAGGTTTCATTGTGGAGGTCTATTTTAAATAGATATGATAATTTTTGTTTATTAATATTATTATCTTTCATATTTTTTAAAAAATGATGAAAATATTAAAATAATTTTCAATATAAATTTACTTATATTCTAATTAGGTGTATCAAAATATGTTAACCAATTAAATTTGGATTGAACCTGAAATTGATCTGATTTGAATCTAATCAATTCTACTCATTTAATAAATAGGTCAAAAAATGAACATTAATCTGACAGTAAGTCAAACTCAATCAGATAACTTTTTTTTTTATCTTGAAGATTCATTAAAGCCTAAACTCAATCAGATAACTTGTTTTAATAAAAAAGACATTTTTATTAGCATGCCAACTCTTTTAGGTTAATTGATAAATAATGAGATGATTATTCAAATAAGTAGAAGAAATTAAGTAAAAATATATTAAAATGGTATTTTTCGAGTTAAAATTGGTTTGATGGAACATCTCAAACTGACCCATTTAATAAATGGGTTGGAATGCATGACTCAAATTTGACATGTTAATTAAACAGATAAACTTGAACTCGAACTTTTCAGGCTGGGTTAAGATCGGATCATCAAGTCAAATCATTTATTGTCACCCTTAATTTTAAGAACAAAAAATAATATTTTTTAATAAAGTTTCACTTGATCTTAAAATTTTTGGTTGAGCACTAAAAATAGGTCAATTTCAAAAATATTATTTTAGGTCTTAGTAATCAAATGAGCCCGAAATTGAACCCACACTTTTAATGCCAATATAGACTTATGATATCTTGTAATTTATTATTGCATTAAAATAGTATATAATAGTAGTTTTATTCTCTATCAATTACAATTTTAAAAAAAAAATGAATTACAAATTTTATGAAAAAATTAAAAAATATTAATCTTTTTGAGTCTATATTATTGCAAAAGGCTTTTATTTTTATTTTTTAATAACAATATCATATTGTCATTTTAGCAAAGTCAAACATTAAAAAGTTATATAAAACTAAAAAATTATACGTTTCAAACTTTCAACTGGATTCATTCATATTATATTATATTGAGAATTCACTAAGAATGATCATTTTCATTTATTTTTTTAAATGCAATATGTTATAATAATGACCTGAAATGCACCATATTTTCTAAAATCAAAAAGATTAAGGCTTCGTTTGGGATGACATTTTTATTGCTTTCTAAAACAGGAAATTTGTACTAAAACTCCGTTTTAGAAAGCAATAAATTTTTTTTTATTGACTATAATTTTGTTCTTCAATCACCTTCTTTTGATTAAAGGTGGAGGACACCTTTCGTTCAATAATAATATAATTTTTATAATAGCTCTGCGACTTTCTAGAGAGAGAAATCCTTCGTGTTTCTTTGAATTTCCTGTTTCGCGGGCAATTTGCGTTGCCTGAAGATGGGCAATCCTTACCACCGGCAACCTCTTGCCAGCGGTATTGCTCTCAAGCATGTTGGATTACTATCATCGTCGTCGGTCAAGGTTTGTTCTAATTTGGTAATCCAAGAGAGGGATGGACCTCTGGTGCGGAAAGAGATTCTTATTGATGGCAAAGGTAAGAACCCATTGATGCCCTCACCAAAATCTGATTTAGTTGATTATGGTAACAGTGAGTCTTCGGCTTCTAATCTCATCTTGAGGGTTAGCAAATTTACGGGAGTTCAAGAAGATTGCGATCAAAATCTGATGAGCAAGAACATGAAGGACAAGTTTGAAAGTGGTGTTATGATTAATGGTGGTGTTCCAGAAAATAAAGAAAATTATGTTTTCAAAGATAGTTTTATCTCAGCATGGGGAAAAACGCAGCACATAAAACTGGATTACAACATGGAGAATACGCAGATGACAGAGGATGGGATGGCGGTGAAGATGAATCTGGACCTGGAACTTGCTAATACACAGATTTTAGATAAGTCTCTTGTGATAAAAGTTTTAGGGGAAGATATTCCTTTCTCTATTTGTAATTTGGAGCTCCGAAGACAATGGAGTAGATTTGGGAAATTCCATTTAACAACCCTTGGGTGTGATTGGATTCTATGTTATTTCAACAACATTGAATCTATGGAAGAAGTTTTGAGCGGTGGACCCTGGTTTATAGGAAATCATATTATTGTGATGGATAAATGGTCCACTTCCTTCTCTCTGGAATCTCTGAAAGGTATGACATCGCCTGTATGGATTAGATTTCCGTTCTTACCTCAGAGATGTTGGGATGAGGAGAATATAGCCTGAATTGCTTCAATAATTGGAACACCAATGTTCCTTGATGGGAATTCTCTTAGATGGGGGAAGAGAGAATATGCACGTGTCTGTGTACGGATTAATCTTGATAAAAAATTACCTTAAGGGCGTATGGATAGAAGGAATTCAAGGAAGAACATACCAGAGAGTAGAATATGAGAAGATGACTTCTCTATGCTACCATTGTGGAATTATTGGACATAGCAAGTCCATATGTCCGGAGATTAAACCAGCAAAAAATTCTGAATAGATTGCATTTAACACCCAAGTTACTAAGGAACTGAATAATGTTGCTAAAGAAGTAATGAAGCCTCATGATGATGATGAATATGGACCCTAGATCCATGCCAAGTTCAAAAACATATGGTTCAGGAATTATAAGAATAATGTGGAAACCAACACTCGGCAGCAATAGGTCTTTAAACCTATTGTTAAAGAAGATCAGAATCAGTATGAAGGAGCAAAGGAGAATCAGGCTGTTAATGAAAATCTTGAAGAGATGCAGGAAGCTAATAAGACTCGGAATCAATATGAAGAAATACAGGAGAATCAAACTGCTAATGGAAAGCAAGGTGTTAACAGGATGCAAGGCGACTCAAAATCTATCATGAAACTCAAAAATTCTATTATGTGTGATAACAATAAGTTCCAAGTTCTGATGGAAGAGCAAGAAGAGGGAGAAATCATTGAAGTGGCTGAAATAAAGGAGTTGAATCTAGTTGAAAATGCTATTGAATATGTTACTATTTTAGTTAAGCAAAGCAACTCTGAGCAGTGCCTGAATTCAGGAGATCAAACTGCAAATTCTGAGAAAATTAAACTTTCAAAGGAAGTTAGATCCTTAGGTCCAGTTGATGCAACCCATAGGAAGAGAAAAGGACACAGTAAAGCAGATAAAAAAGCTGGGGACTTTTCCCCTCTTGATCATTAATGTCATCCTTCATTTTCTGGAATTGTAGGGGGGCAAAGAAGTGTGAAGCCTCCCTATATTTAAAGGAGATTGTGAAAGATAATGGTGGTTTTTTTATTGGTCTTACTGAGACTAAGATGGCTAACATTGAGAGGAAAGATGTTGATGTATTGATAGGAAGTAATTGGAAATTCTTTCATCACCCTACTGAAGGAACTTCGGGTGGTATTCTGGTTCTTTGGGACAAGAATGTTGTCTCGTTTGAAGTTATTGAGCACACTTCTCAAGCTGTTGTGGGAGTCCTTTCCAACACTTCTATGGGGAAGTGGAATGTTTCAACTGTTTATGGAGAAAGAGATGTATATATCAGAAGAGCTTTGTGGGAGACACTTGAGAGATGTTTGCCTTGTGATGTTCCTTCAATTATTGGAGGTGATTTCAATTGTATCCTCTCTAAGGATGATAAGAGGAGAGGCAAGAGGTTTCAGTTTTCCAAAGGTCCTAAGGAAATGAAGTCATATATGGTGAATAATGATTTCCAGTAGATTGCCTTTGTTGGGCCCAGATTTACTTGGTGCAATAACAAAGAGGGTGCTTCCAGAATTTGGGAGAGATTAGACAGATGCTTGATGAACTCAGTTTCTTTGCAAAGAAATCATATGGCTTTGGTTCGACATCTTCCAAGGGTTGCTTCTGATCATAGTCCAATATCTTGTAAGGTGCTTGAGCCCCTGAATAAGCAGTCTAAAATCATCAGATTTGAAGATACATGGAAGACTTATCCCGCGGCATGGAAAATTGTTTTGAATGCTTGGATGAAAATGGATTATGGTGATGCAGCTGAAATACTTCAAAGAAAATTAAGAAAAACTCTTAAGTCTTTGTATTTCTGGAACAAAAATAAATGTAAGGAGCTTACTATGCTAAAGTAAGATTTGAAGAAAGAAGTATTGGAACTTCAAGTTGAGGAGGAAGCCAATTCGGGACTTTCTTAGGAGAGGCTGAACTTGCTTAGATGTAAAGTACATGAGCTTAATGTGACTTTGGGGAGACTTTCTACATGGTGGAACCAAAGAGCAAAGGCTAGATGGCATGAGGAAGGAGACACGAAATCCAATTTTTATCACAACTATGCTTCTGCCAAGAAGAATGGGAATCTCATTAGGCAAATTAAAGATGAAAACAAAAACATTCTGGAGGATTCGGATCAAATTGAAGCAGTATTCCATGAGTTCTTTGAAAAAAAAATGGAAAGCTAGAGATCTTGTTCTAACGGGTTGGCCAAACCTCACGGAAAACCAGAGGATTACAAAGTCTGAAGCAGATTTGATGAATGCAGATTTTACCAATGAAGAGCTCATGAAGGCTGTCTTTCAACAAGGTAATAACAAATCCCCTAGAATGGATGGAATTACTGCATCCTTCTTTAAATTTTATTGGAAAATTGTAGAGGGTGATACTTGGAATGCGGTTGACAGTTTTTTTAAAACCAACAAAATGCATGCTGAATGGAAAGACACTTTGATTGTTCTTATTTCCAAGATAAGAAATCCTTTAGTTCCAACAAATTATAGGTCTATAAGCTTATGTCAAACGACTTATAAGCTTGTGGCAACAATGATTATGAATAGACTAAAGTGTTGCATTAGCAGAATCATCCCAGAAGAATAGGTAGCTTTCATCCCGTGGAGATCGATTTCGGATCATTATCTACTAGCTCATGAGATTTTTAATAAATTTAGAACCTCTAAGAATAAAAAGGGAATGATGGCGGTGAAGCTTGACATGGAGCAAGCATATGATAGCTTGGGGTGAAAATCCTTGAAGCAAATCCTTAATATGTTTGGCTTCCCTAGCAAGATCTTGTCACTTATCATGGAATGTGTTAGTGATGTTAGATTTTCATTTCTTCTAAATGGAACGGCTTCTAAGTGGATTAATGCTCAAAATGGCTTCCAACAGGGATGTCCTCTCTCACCATACCTGTTTATCATGTGTTCTCAGCTACTATCGAATGCTATTGAGCAAAGGGGGCCTGAACTAGGAATTCAAATTTCTCCTAGAACACAAAAGATATCTAACTTGTTGTATGCTGATGACGTCTTGATCTTTGCTCAATCATCAATGAAGATGGCCAAAACTCTAAAGTCAATTGTTACGGGCTTTTATTCTTGGACAGGTCTAAAGGTTAATAAATCGAAATCCCAAGTTCTGTTTAGCACTACCACATGCAGCTCCAACAGAAATCGGGTTAAGCATTTTCTGGGATACAAAGAAACGAAGGAAATGCACTACCTTGGCGTCAAAATAGCCTTGAGAAGAATGGAAAAAAAAGCTAATTTTCAAGATGTCCTGGATAATGTTTTACATAAGCTTAATTCGTGGGGGAGCAAGAATTTATCCTTGGCTGGTAGGATTACACTAGCTAAGTCATCTTTACTTATTGTCCCAAGTTTTTTGTAAACTCATATGATGGTTCCAAAGAAGGTTTTATATGAAGTGGATAAATGTTGTAAAGAATTTGTGTGGCATAAAGGTAACGGCAAAAAAGAAATGCATAACGTCTCTTGGTCAGAACTCTGTAAATTGAGGGATGATGGTGGGTTAAGCTTTCACTCAGCAATCAAACGATCTGGTCCACTCTAGGCTAGATTAGCTTGGCGGTTCATAAATAATTCGGAGGCTTCATTTCATAAAGTTATGATCACCAGGTATGGTAATACTATGTTTGACAGGGAAATTAAACAATGAGCTTCCATAGCTTGGAAAATTTAAAAAGAAGGTGGTAAGTTTTTGAAACCTTTGCTGAAATGGAGAGTGGTTAACGGGAGGAAGATTAATGTTCTCAAGGATGTTTGGATACTTGATAAATGCTTGGGATATTGGCCTACATATGTGAACAGCACAATGTTGGAAGATGTAATGCTTGATCAACTTATATCCTTAAATGGTGACTGGAATGTGGAAAGGCTACAGGAATGCTTCAATGAGGACCTTATTTTGATAATTTTACAAATTCCAATTAATCAGAATGCTGATGCTGATTATATGGAGGAGGTCAAGCAATTTACAGGGAAAACTATTACAGCCATGTCTTTTTTTTTTTTTTTTTTTTTTTTAAAATTTTTAAAAGAAAACGGTATAATAAATTTTTTTTTGAAACATTGCAAAAGCAAATGGATTAACAGAACAAAGAAGGAAATCCTAGATACAAGCTAAAACGGTAACATCTCATCCTTGATTAAATTAATCAAGGGATTCAGAATATTACCAAAAGAGAAGCTATCAAAAATAAAACTAGCATCAATAGCTAGCTTAGCACAAAAATCTGCTACTTTATTACATTCTCTATTAACATGGTGAAAAATGACCTTATTGAAGTCACTTAAGAAGTGAAGCTCTCTAACCGGCCAACTATCCAAATGCCAATCAACCTTCTTCAAAGAATCTTGTAAGAATGTAATTACATTCACAATATCACTTTCAATGATAATGCCACTACTTTCAAACATCCAATTTTTTAATACATCTCTAAATGAGCCACATCCCAATGAAATTTCTTTTTACCAAAAGCCAAAAGAAGTCTCCCTCTATGGTCTCTGAAAATACCTCCAATACCACCTATATTAGAGCTCAATAAAGCAGCGTCCACATTTATCTTAATCCAATCTAGTGGTGGAGGATGCCAAGAGAGAATGGACTCCCTAGGGAGATTAGCATCCCAGCTAACTAGAATCAGACAAGACTTCAACACAGCAAGGGAAATCACATTAGCAGCAGTAATTGAACATGGTAGAGCAATCTTACCATGCTTAACAAGATTTCTATTCTTCCAATTCAAGAAGATAGCTACACAGTAAATTCTAGTCAGCCCAGAATTCTATCGAGAGCACCCCCTTAGCTACAGCATACATTCTTTCAATGATTGAAAAACTGGTAGGCCAAATCCCCATTTATGAATGCATTCTAGTATTTCCTGTAAGTACTTACAATGAACAACTATATGCTCATAGTTTTCCACACTTAGACATCCTCTAGCACAACAATCTTCTTCAGCTAGTCGTCTAAACATCAAAAAATGGTTAGTGGGGATAGCAAACTTATACAATCTCCACCAAAAAATCTGTACATTATAATTGAGATTTAAACTCCTAAGCCATGAAAAAAAGCCATCATTATCACAAATACCTTTCCTTCTCAAAACTTCCTCATAAGCCAAACCAGAAATGGATTTACCCGAGAACTTAAAGATCGTTTCCAGCAAATCAGCCTGTAGAACATCCATCTTCACTTGTCTGATAATGCAAATCAAGTCTTCATTGAAATACATAGCTAATTTAGCTACATCCCAATCTCCTGAATCAGTAAAAAGCTGCTGAAAATACATATTTCCAAGCCAGTACAGTTCAAAAAGGTTGGCCACTCATTAAGACATCGGTTCAAAAGCCAAATGACATTCAAAACAGAAATTCTTTCTCCATTTCCCATCTTCCACCTTACAATTGGCTTCAAAAATTTTCCTCCCTCGTTTAGAATTTTCCATACATTTGATGAACTTTTCACTCCACTGTCATTAAGCACATTATCTCCATACTTGGCCAACATTACACAGTGAAACAGGGTATTAGGTTTCTTGATAAAATTACAAGCAATTCTTGCTCGCAGTGATCCTGTTTTCTCATAAAAGGACTGAATACCCAAGCCTCCTACATTTCGTGGATAACATATATCCACCCATGAAACATAATGATGTCCTCTTTTCCCATTTTGCTTGTGCCAAATAAAATTTCTACAATATTTTTCAATCTCCATCATCACCTTCTTAGGTACCAAGGAGTGTGTAATAGCATAATTAGAAAGTGAGAGTAAAGAGGATTTAATGAGTATGATTTTACCTCCCAAAGAAAGAGACTTCCTTCCCCATACATTTAATCTATCAATGATTCTACAAAGAAGGTCTTGAAAATCAGCAATTCTCAATCTTTTCAATGAAATCTTTATCCCTAGGTAATGTAGATTCTTAACCACTTTGAAACCCAAAATATTAGCCACCTTCTTCTTGCCAGCTTTTTCACAAACTTCCCAAAAATTATTTGAGATTTATCCACATTCACCCTTTGTCCCGTCCAATTTCAAAAAGCCTTCACAATGTGTTTCATTAACCGAGCCAATGAAGTAGAGACCCTGGAAAACAGCAGAATATCATCTGCGTACAGTAGATGAGAAATCCGTGGACCTCTGGAAGATACCTGGATACCCAAAGAATGTCCCCTTTGCTCAATACTACTTGTCAACAGCTGAGAGCACAAAATAATCAGGTAGGGTGATAATGGACAACCCTGCCTAAAACCACAATGTGCATCAATCCATTTGGAATACCTCCCATTCATACTAATAGAAAATCTTGCATTCATCACACATTCCATAATCAATCTGATGAAGAAAACTGGAAAGCCATACCAATGAAGAATCTGATTCAACGTTGGCCACCCCATACAATCATAAGCCTGTTCCATATCTAGTTTAACAGCCATCATACCTTGCTTGCTTTTAGAAACTTTGAATTTGTTAAAAATTTCTTGAGCCAACAAACAATGCTCAGTAATTGATCTACCCGGTATGAATGCAACCTGCTCCTCAGATATCAACCTTGGCAAACACAATTTCAGCCTATTTACAAGCATTGTAGCCATAATCTTATACGTGCATTGACAAAAACTAATAGGCCTATAGTTTGAAGGTAGAACCGGGTTCAAAATTTTAGGAATTAAGACAATAATCGTGTCTTTCCATTCCTTATGCATCCTTCCAACCTTAAGAACTTGTTCATAGCATTCCTAGTAACACCTACCAGATTCCAGTATCATTTGAAAAATGAGGCAGTAATCCCATCAAGGCCAGGTGATTTATTGTTGCCTTGCTGAAAAATAGTATTTCTGCATTCATTGAAGCTGAATTCAGAAATCAGGACGGCAACACCCATCTCATCTAACTTCAAGTTATCATTCAGACTTGGCCATCCAGATAACTCACAATTTCTAACTTTCCACTTATTTTCAAAGAACTTCAAATAAACTTGTTCTATCTGATCTTCTTCCACCACCACATTACTGTTTGCATCCTTTATTTGTCCAATCCAATTAGCATTCCTTCGACCAGATGCATAATTATGAAAAAGTTTGAGTTCGAATCCCCTTCCTCAAACCATCTAACTTTCGCTCTCTGATTCCACCATACAGCAAGTCTCCTCAAGGTAATATTCAGGGATATTGAACATATAGTGGTTTACTGTAAATACTTAAAGGAAATCCTCCTTAAATTGCAAGGCTGGGATTTATGATTCCAATTTTTTGTTCTCTGAGGACTATCTAACGGAGATGAGAAGAACCTCGGTAACCTGTTCTAATATAGTCAAAGTTTATTTCTCTTCGATTCAAGAATGCTGGAAGGACAGAAATAGGAAAGTTCATGGCAAGCTGACTCTTAGAAGTTCTATGACTGCAGCCAATGTGTTGTCTGTTGCGATGACTAAAGCCAATCCAATGCTAGATAGTTGGGGTGCTAATCTCTCTAGGGAATCTCAATTGAAGTGCACCCTCCACCGCTAGATTGGATTAAGGTAAACATTGATGCATCTTTGTTGAAGTCTAATAATGCGGGTATTGGTGCAGTCCTTAGAGATTACAAAGGCAGATTATTACTTGTGTTTGGGAAGGAAGAGTCCATTGGGACGTGGTACAGCTCGAAATGGAGGCAATTTTGATGATACGGAAGTATATACAAGGGGGGATGCTAGCAAGCAAAGGTATAATAATAGAAGGAGATAATTACAACATCATTAAATTCATTCAAAATTCTTTGAATAAAAAGGCTTGGAGAGTTAGCAATTGGGAAGACAAGGATTTCATCTTCCTAGCCGACTTCAACAAGGTAATTTTCTATCATGTTCATAGAGATTGTAACAAGGTAGCGGATAAATGTGCTACTTTGGCTATTGAGAATAATTTCTGTTTTGACAATTTTCGTTTGCTAACATTCCTTCTTCCTTATCTAGTTTACTGAAGGAGGAATGTGAGCCTTGCATCTAGTTTGTACCTAGTCTTTTACCTTTGTTTTTTTTAATGCATTTTGCAATTCTCAAAATAATAATAATAATAATAAAGCAATAAAAAATCCGTCCCAAACGAAGCCTAAATATGACTCAAATTTACAGCTGTACAATGTAGATTTAGAAGATATCCTTGAAAGGAACAAAATGCCTTTTCTAAAAGCTATGAATAAGCTCTAAAAACTCTAATTCTTTGTATTAGGGAAATAAGAAATAAATAAGATATCTTCTAATCATAAAGAAGCTCATATGCCAAGCCACCAACTTAAGAGGAAACCAAAAATGCCCTTAAATCAATCTCGTTTCATTGTAAATAGGTCACCAAAGTTTTTTTTTTATCCCTAGTTTTAGGAGAGGGACTATTCTAATCATCTCAAAACTACTGTAAACTTTCAAGCCACACAATTCTACTTCTCACAAGAGAGACATGATCATGATCATCTCACATCATCCATCAATTTAAGATTACTCAAGTTCTTCTCTTCTATAAGAGGAACACTATGTTTCCTTTTAATCGCCCATCAATAATTAATAATCATCTTTTCCTTCTCTATGGTGAGATTTCTTTAATTTTAATTGGGATACAATATCATCAACACCAGCATCCCTTACTCTGTTCATCAATTTTATATTCTACTAAAATTTTCACTAATTTTTTTTAAAAAAAGCCCTTTTTTAAGGACTAAAATAAGATAATTATATTTTAACTATATTATGCTTACAATTTAGGTTTTGTTTGGGACGGCTTTCATACTACTTCTAAAACCATCATACCTTGCTTGCTTTTAGAAACTTTGAATTTGTTAAAATTTTCTTGAGCCAACAATCAATGCTCAGTAATTGAACTACCCGGTATGAATGCAACCTGCTCCTCAGATATCAACCTTGGCAAACACAATTTCAGCCTATTTACAAGCATTGTAGCCACAATCTTATATGTGCATTGACAAAAACTAATAGGCCTATAGTTTGAAGGTAGAACCGTGTTCAACATTTTAGGAATTAAGACAATAATCATGTCTTTCCATTCCTTATGCATCCTTCCAACCTTAAGAAACTTGTTCATAGCATTCCAAGTAGTAACACCTACGAGATTCCAGTAGCATTTGAAAAATGAGGCAGCAATCCCATCAAGGCCAAGTGATTTATTGTTGCCTTGCTGAAAAACAGTATTTCTGCATTCATTGAAGCTGAATTCAGAACTCAGGACGGCAGCACCCATCTCATCTAACTTCAAGTTATCATTCATACTTGGCCATCCAGATAACTCACAATTTCTAACTTTCCACTTATTTTCAAAGAACTTCAAATAAACTTGTTCAATCTGATCTTCTTCCACCACCACATTACTGTTTTCATCCTTTATTTGTCCAATCCAATTAGCATTCCTTCGACCAGATGCATAATTATGAAAAAAGTTTGAGTTAGAATCCCCTTCCTCAAACCATCTAACTTTCGCTCTCTGATTCCACCATACAGCAAGTCTCCTCAAGGTAATATTCAGTTCATGAACTTTCTGCCGAAGAATAAGAAGATCCTTGCATGAAAAATTAATCCCCAAAGCCTCTCTAGCTTGAAGTTCCAAGATATCTTTTTTCAACTATTTTTTCAGCTTTTCCATATCTCTGCATTTATTAATAATCATCTTTTCCTTCTCTATGGTGAGATTTCTTTAATTTGAATTGGGATACAATATCATCAACACCAACATCCCTTACTCTATTCATCAATTTTATATTCTACTAAAATTTTCACCAATTTTTAAGAAAAACAGCCCTTTTTTAAGGACTAAAATAAGATAATTATATTTTAACTATATTATGCTTACAATTTAGGTTTTGTTTGGACGGCTTTCATACTACTTCTAAAACCAACTTTTTATACTATAAACCTGTTTTAAGAAGCAGTAAGAAAGTCATTACAAACGAAGCTTTAATCTTAGAAAAAAAAATCATGTCAATTACCTTTCTACTTTTTCAAATATCTATAAAAACATTGTTCAAAGTCAATATAAAAACTATTTTCTTTCTATCATCATGATTATATTGCATATGACATGTTGATGCAATGTTTACTTTAATGCAACAATTTTTTTTTTTTTGGTACATTTATGTCATTTAAGGCAAACTCACACAACGCATACACAAAGACTATGACCCAAGTCCTCTTAGTTGGAAGCATAAGCTCTCATAAAATCCAAATTACAATAAAGACTCAAACATTTTTTTTTAACTTTAATACAACATATTGATGTGATTGTTACATATCAATGTTTGATGCAATTAATGTTCATACTGTAATAACAGATTTTGGAACGTTAACATTGATATGATTATTTATTTAACTAATGTAGTAATATAGGTAAGAGAAAAAAATTAAAAAGCAACTGGCAGATATCTCAATATTCATAGATTCGCGGCTACTTTCTCTATAGGCAGTGATTGCAATTTGCTAAGAAGATTATGGCAATCATTATTTAGGCAATGCGCTCCATTCTATGGTCGCCAATTTTATTGTAATCTGCATTTTATGTAAATGCATTTGCTGCAAATTTATTATTTGTAAATTTGTGAGTCGTTTTTTTGCTAATTTATGATTGAATTTACATTCACAAAATGTAGTAACAATGACATTGTTTTGTGAAATGCATGATCTATTATTTAAAGATGCTATTAATTTTCTATGCAAATAATGAATATATAATATAATAATTGGCACTTTGTGGCGCATAAGATAGAAGCCCAAAATTTTCATTAAATATAAAGTGAAGTTAGATGAAGTTAGATCTCAGAGAAGAGCTCAAAAAATTTAGAGTGACTGCACAACAAAGAAAGAGTTGCAACAAAAAGTCATAATGCTCAAGATACAAGCTGATTGACAGTAACAATTCCTACCTGATGATCCGTTTTCGAATCACATAAACTACCGAAAGCTTTAGCTGAAAAAAATTCAGAATAATAAACTCGGAATTGACAAAATATCAACTAATATAAACTTAGTCATTAATTTTAATTACGAATGACACTCTGATTGCTTGGAGACCATCCAGAAAAAGCAAATAGACCCAGCACCACAAAGGTTGATACCCACCAAAGCCCTACATGGGGTCCTAGTTAGGTTCCCATTGGGTACCCATGCTTTACTCAGACTAGTTTCGCCCACCTACGTCAACCCAGGGTACCTTTCGGGATGTCGTACCCACCTATACCCCCCACTAGCTTCCATACTTATTGAATGCAATCTGCCACGGGCTGATGGTCTTGAGGCTTGAACTTTCAAGCTACATATCTACATGTGGTTAAGTGCTGCACACTACGTAGTGAGGATTGCAATAATATAATATATACTATGATTAGCAATGTAAATTGATTTATCCTCTGATGTTTAGTACCCACTCATACTCACCCACAAAGTCATGAGTAGTGTACCCATACCCATCCATACCCATTGGGTATGGGTAGGTACAGGGATGGGTGTGGGTATGGATACCCAATGCAGGGCTCTGATACCCACTCATTATTGTCCATAATCTTTTCTAATATTTTTTTTAAGACTTTTGAGTTAATTAACATAATAAACTTATTAAACTCACACAAATAATATAATTAAATTTAGACCCAAAACTTTTTTAGTGATAATAAAACTCCCAACTAACACCAGCAGATCAAGATGTATATTCTATTGAATTTTCAGTATTCACAATTATTAATATATGATAATAAATAATTGCAAAATGCCAACTTAAAAGTAAAATATTTTAATTTACTGAACAACACAACTGAGCTGTCCTCCTTTGGTTGGGTCTCTGACACATCTAATTTAATCACCAGATTTGATTCCCAGACCTGGAAATCACATTACACATGTGGCTGCGAATGTGCACACGGCTCTTTTTTTTAATATAAAGATTTCTTTAGATTTCTTTAGATTTTTATGCTTCTCTCGCAAATGCTAAATCATCATCATCATTATTACGCTGAGAGTGAGTGATGTGCCCCATTTTGTGAATATGAGTGTTAAATAAATAAATAAATATGAATTAAAATAGAGAGATTGAGATTCTTAAGAAAATATTTATTTAAAAAAAATGTTGAAAAGTTTATGTCATAGTCTAATTTTTTTTAGAACGGATCTATATTTGTTGTCACTTTAAAGTGAATGTTTGATGGTGTAATTAAATTCTCGACGGAACCTAGCAAAGCTACTCATTGACTTCAAGCTCACACTTTCTTTTGCCCCACTAAAGAGGCAAGGCTGTAGTAGAGGGGATTCGAAATCGAAATGGGGGTTCTCAACCGTGCTTGCCCACCAACCATCCTAAACCTCAATGGGTAATATCTATTTATCAATATTGATAACTCTAAGTGATTTATATCTATTATTTTTATTCTAAATTTTGAATTTTTAAAATATTTTTATTTAGGATTCAAACAATAATTGATATTGATTATAGTTTATAATTTTGTGTGTGTGTGAGCTTTTTTGTTTCCACTTGAGAATATGTAAGGGTTGCACTTCTTTTATTATATTAATAAAATGTATTTATACTGGAAAAATCATAATATTTATTGGACTTAAAAATATAATTGATATCTTAAATCTATCTTTCATAGAAAATAATTAAATAACTTTTAATTATTATTCATATTATTCGATATCTATCGTTTTTTTTTCATGAAATTAATGTACTACTTTAAATTATTCAACAAATAATATATTTTCTATCATCCGTTGTATACACTAAAATCTTCATAATTTATTTTCTAATCATGCTATCTTCTTATTCACTAAAATTATTTATCTAATATAGATGTTCACTGAAATTTTATGTATGCATACATCTTAATATTTTTATTATCACTCAATATAACTATTAATAATTTATTTACTGCCCAATATTAATTTTTTAAATAAAAACTCATTATAAGGGTCTATGTGCTAATTAGAAAATAAATTACAAATTCTTAAAGAATCAAATGCTTGCTACAACCCAAAAAATACAATCATGATCAAAATAAAACCTAATGAGCCAATAATCCAACCTGATTGTAAAAAATAAAATAAAAACACAGGGAGGTAAGAAGTTAACCCACAAAAAGGCTCCAGCTGAGGTCTTTAATGCCGCCCACCAGTAATCAACAAAAAACTAGCAGTGAGATTACCAGCAAAAAAATGAAAGCCAAAAAAAAAAAAAAACAAACATAACAAGGTAAAGTAAACTAGGAAAACCAAATAGAAAACCCATTCGCTACAACACATTATGAACATTGAGCCAAACACCCCCATGCCACAAAACTAAAAAATTATCATCCAACAAAAAAGAACAAACACAAAACGACTTGCAAGAGAGAAAAGAGAGAATTAGACAAAGACATAAGAAAAGATTAGGCACCAAGCACATAGAAATTTAGAAATCAAATCATAAAGTCCAGACACATCAGATAAAACCACCTAAGAACAAAGGTAGAATACCCCATTCGACCACACCGTTCAAGCAATCAAATAGAGAATACTTCACAGCACCAACAATAGGCAAGAACTGAATAATCACAACGTAAGACCATGAGAAAAATTAAGAACCCTTACACATGTATGGAAGCCCAATTCGTCTATCCTAAGCATGCCTATAACATCATTTAGCTCAGAAAAATTATGATAAACAATTGTGTCAAAACTAATAGCATATTTAATTTCTTAGCTAACAGTTTGCTGCACAATATTCTTCCCTCTAAATATGAGTTATTTTATTCTCAAAATAAAGTTAAGCAGCTAGAATATTTCGATTTAAGTAAAACAAAGAAGCCACTACTACAAAGTTGAATATTTCGCATCGGTTGCTTGGAGCGGTTTTAGAACCGCTTCCAAAAATCACTTTTAGCACCGGTTTTAACCGGTGCGGTTTGCATCGGTTTTAACCAATGCAAACAACTCCTAATTATTTACCCAGCACCAGTTGCCCTAATTCCCAGTGTGCGCAAAGTAAACTTCGCGATTCGTCCGATCCCGCTCTTCTCCTTCCTGCGCGACTCAAGGGGAGCATTCGAGGGTTCGTCTCCGATCTCTCTTCTCCTTCCTGCGCGTGACTCAGGCGGAGCATTCGAGGGTTCGCATTTCGCGACGGTATTCTCCTCACGCGATGACTCATCCGGTTGGCTTCATTGTGAGTCTCCTCTGCTTCTTCCTCTTCTTCTTCTTCTCATTTATCTTCTACTTATTTAGTTGATGTAATCCCTAAAATCAAGAAGGATCAACATTCAACAAAATGGATGGTTCACAAAGTCGTTAATGGAGGAAGATGAAATCAAAATGGTTTTTTCTCTTTATTTTGTTATTTTTGCTATACCATATGAATTCTTTAAGGTTCTTCAAGCCGTGACCTGGTTGGATGGTTGTTATAATGCGTTGTTTTTGATACTTTGTTTATCTCCTTTTGATATGATTTCTATGTTAGTCTACATTGTTTAAACTAGTGCAAAGCTACAATAATTAAAATAGCATATTGTATAGAGTTTGCTAACTGCAAAGCAGACCTGGTTTAATTTGGCTTTGTTGGTTATTTGAGTTTGACGCATATAGTCAGAGAAGTGTTTTGAATTCCTATAAATGAAGTTATTTTATCTAAGGTATGATTAATGGTTAGCACTAAAAAAATGAAAAACAAAATGCTTGACCTCCAAGCAAATTGAAGCTAACTCCCTTACATACAAAATCTCCCATTAAAGTGGATGAACTTCTGGGCATGTCAAAACTGAGTATAGGAGAATATGGCGTTGAAGAAGCCGCTCCATCACCATCGCTGTTAGTAAATTTACTAATAGCAAATAGGCATTCTACATTTCATGCTAATTACCCATGTTTGTGCAAATTGTTTTGAAATGCGTCTTGGTATGGAAGTCTACTATTTTGGGATGTTACTTAAAATTATGATATTGTAGATTACCATATATGAATGATGAATGTTCTACTATTTTTTGGGATTATCAGGTTTACCATATATGAATGATGAATTTTTGCTTTTACTGAATTCTGCTTGATCTTAGGGGCTGTTTGGTGTTGTTGCTCTATGTTTTCTTTAAGTGATTTGTGGTGGTTTTAACCGGTACAAGGTTCCAGAATTATACCGGTTTAAACCGCCGCAAATAGAAAAAAATATGTTCAGGTTGGAAACATTTGCATCGGTTTTAACCGGCACAATTTTGGAACCTTGTACTGGTTAAAACCGCTGCAATAGCTAGCGATTCGGAATTGCTACCCCGCCTGTCGTGAAACTGCTGCGGAATATCGTTATAGCACATAGTAAATATAGCGTATTTGTAGGGGTTTTAGAACCGCTGCAAAAAAAATTATGGCGGTTAAAACCGCCACGATAGCTCAAAATTTGTGCTGCAATTACCTTATTTTTTGGTAGTGAGCATTATTACAATATTTGGATGTAATTTAATTAACTTATGATAATGAATCTGATTTAGTCCATATATTAGAAATATAATTATCCATGCAAATATTGAGGCCATGCATAAGTGCTTCCTTTTCAGATAAAATAATATTACAGTTAGCGAGCTTGGTTGAAAAGGAAAGTACAAACTTACTATAGTGGTCATGGATAATTCCCCCACAACCAGCCCCATATTTGGAAACATATCCATCTACATTTCAATTAAATTGATTTAAACTTGGTTTGTTTTAATAGAAAGTATAATTACAGAAATAATTGCAAGCATTCTTTTTCAGATTAAAAAATTTAAGACATGAGTATTCCCCTTGCACAAATCAGGTTTCAAAACTTTAGTAGGATATAACTAGATAATTTTATTCTTAAGAAGATCAATAATTCTGCCAACATTCATTTTAAGCCCATCATGTTTGCAATTATTCCTTTCTTGTTAGATAATCCAAAGAACCAATATAGACATAATAGTCATAACATGTCCTTTTGGCTTTGGGAAGAACCATCCCTAAAGCAAATCAAAGCAATTGGCATATCTGGCTCTCATATGAATGATCAAAAAAAACTTTCTAAAGCTAATAAAACTTTGGCAGCTATAGGACCATTTAAAAAAAAAATATGATTAATAGTCTCAATGTGATAGCAACACTAACATTTAGAGGCGATATACATAACTTTTTTCTTTTAATCTCCCATCCACATGAATGAAACCTTTAAGTAGTCTCCAAACAAAAATAGAAATATTAGTAGGCATAGAGTGGAGTTCAAATTTTACCAAGAACCACATTCTCATCATTTTTTAACTTGCACAAGTTCTAAGCATCCTTAAGCATAAAATCCCCAATAACAGATAAATAACAAATTGGAATATCATGGGAGTTAATGTTAATAGGGATGCTACAAATAGCATTAATAAGATGATTGGGAACATACCTATAAATCTTTTCTTGCTCCACAAGCTCTCCATAATGAAGTGAGAAATTTTAATATTAGAATGGAACTAGTATTTAAAAGGGAATCTATGGACCCAAAGACCAGCCAATTATTTTGCCAAAAGTAAGATGAGTCATTGACAATACCCAATATTATAATTAACTCACAAAGACATATGATTTTGTAATTCTAGATCAAACTGAGGATTTTCCATGTTTGAAGAAACAAAGGGACGGATATATGTTTTTGTTATACTTAATATTCATAAAATTAGCTTATGAAGATTTATTCACTACAAGAAAATCAACTATTACAAGCAACATTTTTTGTCCGTAACTGATCATTTCATGGCGGTTTTGTAAAATTCTAACGGCTTTCCGGTAGAAAATTTTTCTCCGATAAAACACGCGTAGGAAAAGCATTTTCGGATGTATTTTCTAAAAGTTTTTCAGCAGAAAAAGGCCGACAGAAATAAAGAAAAATTAATTAAGAAAAGAAGAAACCCGGATGCCTGGCTGCTCAGCCACCCCCCTACTCGGCTGCTTGCTAGGTGGCTTGGCCATACTGCCAAGCCACACGCCCTGCCTGGCTGCCCGCTCGAGCTCCCGAGCTTTATCGTTGTCCTGCCTACCCGGCTGTCTTCCTGCTGCTCGACTGAGCGGCTTGCTCGGGATTCAAATTAAGTCCAATCAAAGCTTTATAGAAAACTCTTTAAACATATCCCCAATAGATTTACAACCTAAACCACCATTCTTGTAGGGGCTGCAACATGAATCCCAAGAGCTCTAATGAATTTTCTTATTTGTTTGAGAGGAGCCCCAAAAAATTTTATTGATATAATTTTGAATTATGTTACAAAACCCCTTCAAAGGATTGATAGTCTGAATAAAGTTTATAGGCACCGAACAAATAACACTCTTAATCAAAATAAGCCTAACCCCCACAGACAACAATCTAAACTCCCAGGAAGAAAGGTAATTTGTTTTTAATATTGAAAATAATATGATCGAATATGAAAGACTTCTTGTGACCTTTGTAAAGTGGAGTGCAAATGTAATTAATAGGAAGCGTTTACATACTAAAACCGGTAATATTCTTAATAGAGTTGATAGCACCCTAAGATATTTTATTACCCCAAACAAAAGTGCATTTGTTTTGATTAAAGATAAGCCCACTTTCACATTCAAATATTTTAAGAAATCAATAAATAAGCTTGACATTGTTAGAGGCCCCATTACAAAATATAATGAAATCATCTGCAAAAAAAAGATGAGAAATGTTCATACCTCCCATAGTGATGCATGATAATCTTTTATAATATAAAAAGAGATGATGAATACCTCTTGATAAATATTCTACAATAATAATAAATTAATAATTAAGATGGCATGAGATAAATTAAGGATCCCCTTGATGCACCCTGTCCAACTTTAAAGAAACCTTTAGCATAACCATTAATAATAAATGAACACCAATCTTTTTCCACTATACCCTTGATCAAAGATATACATTTATCATTAAACCCGAATAACTTCATAATAATGAAAATAAAATTCGAGCTAATATTGTCATAAACTTTGGAAAAATATTAAGATGGAATTTACATAGTATAATTGACATAATTATATTTTTTCTTAAAATTTTATTTAAATCTTCAGAAAAATATTAACATGATACTAAAAAAATGATATTTAAATAAAGTTAAATAAACGCATTAACTTTTCATTTCATTTTTTTCTTCTTCTTTTATCCAACTTAATTTCTTCAAAAGGCCAACACCTCCCACTAAAAGAAAATTGATTATTTGTGATTGTTGTTGCTGTTATAAAATTGGTCACAAAGAACATTTTACGACTAAATTTTGGGTCTCAAAATTGTCCTTTAAAAATTTTGTTATAAATATTTTGTGACTAACTTTAACATATGCAAATACCACTTGCGGCAAGAGTTTGTACATTGATGGTTCCACTTAGTTGTACTATAGAAAAAATGTGTAACTTCCTTAACAAAGTAGACCAACTTATAAAATGGATATAATATAATATAAATAATGTTGATTAACATTGCTTTTTTCCAATACCCTTGGCTTGAAAGTAAATTGTGGCAATTATGAAAGCTTGAGTACAAGAATGACACTACACCTAGTTATTTCTTCATTAATGAGATGTGGGATGAAGATAAATTATCGCGTACAAAGTTTCTTACCTATAAACGTTTAGCAAATCATATCAAACCCAATGAAGAGAAATTGCATAAAAATAAAATTTTATTCATGGAAATAAATAATACATAATTCAGCATAAAAAATGCATGGAACAAAATTAGAGTTTAAGCCCCTCCCACTTTCGCCCAATATTTTTGGCATGAAGGTATTTCAATTATATTATATCCATCTTCATATGGGAGGCTTTTTAAGAATTGAATTTTTGGTAGATTATAGACTACAACAAATGGGAGTCTTCTTGGCATCAGCATTAGATACTAAGGTTTCGTTTGAGATAATTTTCTTACTGATTTTTTATGCAACTTTCAAGCACTTTATTTTTAAAAAAATAGAGAAAAAAATTGATCAAAAGCAGTCACAAACAAAGCTTCATTTATGACAACTTTCTTCTTTGTTTGCTTTTCACACTACTGACATAAATTTTATTTGGTCGCTATTTCTTTATTATTTTCAATAAATATTTGTTCTAGGAATCTCTTTTTTACACATCCTTATAGAAAGCAACAACAATCCCAAATGAACCCTAAAGGTCATTTGGGACATCTTCTAAACACTGATTTTTTGCTGTTTTCAAAAAATTTTAGTTGTTCTAAAGATATTTAATTACTAAAAAGTTGCTTTAGGAAATAATAATAAAACTATCTTAAATGAAGCCTAAATATCTTAAACAACTATTCCTCTTGAACCAAGAGATAGGGATATAATTGTCTTATTTTGACAATTTGTCCTCTTTTAATATCAAGGTAAAATTTTTTACAAGTTGGCCTCTTATTTATTAAATTCTTTGTATACAAAAAATTATAATAAATACATGGTCATTTACAATAGCTGAATTAATATAATTCTTGATACTCCTAAACAGGTAATACACATATGTCAGCATTGTTATAGATGTTAGTCTTAAGTAAGTTAACCAATCATAAGGAGTCAGATTGAAATGGCTTTGGGTTTTTGCTTTTTTATATTGGGGGGGGGGGTGGGGGGGCTAAAAAAGGGTATGTCCTTCCTTCCACTAACGACTATTACAATTTAAATGAGCTTCATGACTTAAAGAGAATGATTAGAATGGATAAACTGGCATGCCTTATTCTAGGAAATAATGGCTTTGGGTTTTTATTTTTTTATATGGGTCTTTGTTACTTGCTGCTTCGGTGTTTATTCTCTATTGTTTTTGCTTCTTTGTTGTCCATTCTTGTTCTACAGCTGGTCATTTTTGTGCTTTGGGATTTCATTTTCTCCCCTATTTACTTGTTCTCTTCAAGTTAATTGTTTCTCCTGGTGTTGTTGTTGGATCTGGTTATTCCTCTGTTACTAGGTGATGTCTTCCTATTTTCTGCTTGATTTCTTCTTGTGGCCTTCTTGCTCTGCATTTGGTTTGCAATTTCTCTATTACTTTTCTTCATCATCCTATGTTCTATTTAGCATCTTCTATGTTCTTTTCTCTTGCAGGCATATCTTCTCTGTGTGATAGCCTGTTCTTCTATGCTTGTGAAGCACTTCTATTGGTTCGACCTTTTCTGTCTTTTATGTTACCATTTTATGCTATTTTGTTTGTGCTCATATTTTTTTGCATAGGTTATGTTGTTCTTCTGTTCATGTTGGGATTCCAAGTTGTCGTTAGCATGATCTATTTTTGAGTGATGGCCCTTTGCCAGCCATAGATTTTCATTTTTATTATTTATTTTGTAATTAGATGGGATAATCAGCTCCTAAGATTTTTTTTTTCTGGATTTGTAGCTCTTCAAACATTAGAGAACATTTGATTCCTATAAAGATTAATAAATTTTCTTTGGATATTAACATGTAAGCCAAAAATTGGATTTTTGCAAGAAAAAAAAAAGAATATGCACAATAGCAGAATTGGAATTAACCAAAATTTAAAAAGACAAAAATCTATAAAACATATAATTAAATAAATTGCATCATACCAAATTTTAGGCTATTTTCAATTCTATTCTAATTGCATTTACTCGTACATCTTTCCCTTTATTCTCTCTGAGGTGAGGATCTCTAATTGAAAACAAATGCTAGACCATCACCATGATGCTCGTTGGTTAATTAAAGTATCAACTGTGTATTAAGTACATATTAAGTACTTGGTTTGTACTTAAAACACTTAGTTTAGCAATATTTTTTCTACTAATCATCATTTTATAAATAATTAGTACATTACTTCTGATCACTGATGTCAGCCTTCTTCTTGCTTGTTGACCCTACCTTAGCACTCGATCAGATCCATTTATTTGCTGGGCGGTAAGATTTTTTCAAAACAAGGCTGATCGCACATTTAAAAGAAAAAAATGGTGAGAATATTCTAGAACAAACGCATGGACCTCTCTCTTTCTCTCTCTCGCTCTCTCTCTCTCTCTCCTCTTTGTTTGTGCAAAGTTTTTTATTAGATAGAATATTATGTGTGAAGCGTAGCTGGACTGACATAATTAGTTTATTGATCTAAAATTATAGAAATAGTCATTTATTAACAAAATATTTCAATATACGAATATACAGGGCACTTTTTTTTTTGATTATATAGTTTATAATGTAATTACTGTAATATGTTCTCGTTATTGATGATATTCTCATTTAAATTTTTTTTGATATTTTTTTTACCTATATAGTTACATCTATATCAATATATTAGGCAATCCAATATTATATATCCCAATTTTAACTTTCTAAGCATATAATTTTATTATATATTATCCCATTTGTAAATAGTATGAGCGTTTAGAAATTTATTCTTTGGAATACTCTTCATATTGGCCTCTAATTAATTTCTCTCTCTCTCTCTCTCTCTCTCTCTCTCTCTCTCTCTCTATTTATGTGGATGAAAAATTTACTTTATATGTCATGTGATGTTCGAAATTGAACAGATATGTTTGTTGTCACACTTCTCCAAAAAATATGCTCGTAAGCTAACATTGGACCTAAATACCCTTGCTAGACTGCAAACTACTTTCTTTATAAATTTATTTTGAATGAAATTCAAATAAGATTCATATGTATTTCAAATGTGATTTAAACTTATTAAGCAACAGAGTATAATACAATATAATACAATCAGAACAGCTACAACACAACATATTATAAGCTTATAGACATCTTAAGACCATGTAGTACATCATATACATCTTAAGACCTTGCAATGTCTACTCCCACGATATCTTACCCATGGATTTCTAAGAAAATCATCCTCATCCTCCATCATGAGAATAATTTTAGTCAAAAAATCATTGTGCACCACCAAAGTTTCCAGAGAGGCCTTCGTTTTCAGTGTAACTCATGCATGTCTTTTCAAGGGAAATATTCTTGAAATTCTTATGCCCAACAAAGTAGACCATTCATTATGTGCGGAGGCAAATAGTATAAAGCTTGATAGTAAATACAGCAAGCATAAGTGGCTGAAAAAACTAAAACTGAACCAGAAAGTTTATCTTTTCTGGTGGAGAGCTTTGAATGGTGCATTACCAACTAATGAATGATTATGTTATAGAATACTTGCTAACATCTCTGTTTGTCCTAGAGGCTGTCAAGATATTGAAGACATAGATCATGTTATCACAAAGTGCAGAAAACTAACGGATTTATTACAGAAACTGAGAAGTTGTGGGTTCAATGTCCCTTCCTTTCAAAACTTTGATGACTGTATTAAGGAAATAAAACATAAAGCTGATAAGGGCCTCGCTAAGATTTATGCATTGGCTGTTTACAATAGTTGGAGATCACGGAACATGATCAAGCACAGTAATTCAGAAATTCTCATTGCTTACACAGCTGCAGAAATTATTTCCCACGTATCTTATCTTCAGTCAGCTCTAATCGAGAAGAACTGGAACACCAACCAGCTTTTGCTGCCCAAATCTTGGTGTCCCCCTCCCGATGGTTGGATGAAGCTGAATGTAGATGCGGCTCTATATGAAAATAATATGGCTGGAATAGCAGGTTTACTAAGAGATTGCAAAGGTAGAATGATATGTGCTTATGGTAGAAAGTTACTTCATTGGTATATTGCATATCTAGAACTCAAAGCAATTCTTTCCTTTGAAAACTACATTCAATATTGGTTTTGTGAATACAAAGGAGACAATGTGAATATCATAAGAATGCTCCAAGAAACGATCAACATGAAGACCAATAAAGGTACGAAGCCGGAACTCTCATTCTTACAAGTTTCAACAACATCATTTTTCTTTTTGCTCCAAGAGAATGTAGTAAAATGGCTGATTTTTGTGCCAAATTTACTTTGTTAGAGAATTTTTTTTGGGACTCTTTTGTTGAGACAGAACTTCCAACAAATTTTTTACACTTGTTTAGGAAGGATTGCTCATTGTAGTTTCTCTTGTTTCTTTTATATATGCATAATGCATCCTTTATTCAAAAAAAAAAAAAAAGTAGATCTCCAGCAACCTACTACATTCTATCATCATCTTAAATTCATCATCAATTGAGAACTTTTCAAAATTTTAACTAGTCATCAAAGCAAACTTTAAAATCCTAAAGTTCACATTCTTCTCTCCATTAATTGAATACAATATAATACTCAATATTCACATCATAATCAACCATCCTTAGCAACAACGGTTGAATGTGGGTGCCTCAGAATTGCTTTTTAGGGGATCTACAGATGTGCCAAAATGAAGATCCGTTTGCTTGGACAATAAGTTCAATTATATGTGACCTAAGCATTATAATGCTTATTAACTATTGGAATAGATCAGACATCTACATGCATAGTACAAATACTCAACTAAGTAAATCCACAAAAAAATTACGTGGAGAAAAATTCATATTTTAACCACATTCAACAAATATTGAGCTTTTTTTTTTATCATGATTGAACCATCTTTGATGATCAGACCATCATGATCAACCGAAATGATTTATCTATTCTAGTAGACTTTGTAACATTTTAAGCACGCATATTAGTAAATTTTGAATCGATTTTGATGCATTATAGCGTCATTCAAACTTATGTAGAGCTTAAAAAAATACTTAGTCAAAATTTCTTTGACACATTTTTCAAGATAGTTTGACATGAAAGATGAAAGGTTTGATTGTTCGATCATGATTTCATCATCATTCTAATGACAAAAGTAGTTCAAAGATGGGTTTAATTTGACAAGCATCACATAAGTTAAAGGATAATGATCATGACGTTTAAGGTTTATAATATGAAGCCTATTTTTAATCGTAAGCAATAAACCAAAAAAATATTTCCAACCTTCGAGACGATGAGTAAAAATCGGCTATCATTATGATTTTTTTCTTTTAAAGGTTCAAGACATAAGCTTTGCAATTGTTGAAAATGGCCAAGGAGGTGATGGGAAGAAAAAGGGTTGGGGAAGCCTTAAAATCTTACGTCACATAATTATTTAGTAAGGGTTCAATATATATATATATATATATATATATATATATATATATATATATTAATTCGGTCATGTGCAAAAATAATCTTTTTATCAGGTAAGAATATTAAATGGAATGCATAATTTGACTGCACATAATTAATTTATTTTATTTAAATAAAATAAAAAGATTATTTATCAACCAAAAAACATTTCTATTCATGAATGCATCTATTTTTAATTTTTTACAGAGAAATCCCCCTATGCCAAAACTAAATATTAGAAACATCTTGACGACACAGAATATATTGCCCGTGGCAATTTTTGTAAAGTTTGAGGGCAATTCCGAATTTGTTACGTGTTTCAAACTATTTTGGGCTCAAAGAAAGAGCAAGTAATATTTTATCATTTCAAAAATTCAATGCCAGGTAAATATAAAACATAAAAAGTCACATATCTTAACAGATTATTTATTTGTTTTTTTTAATGTCCTATATGTTAATTTAGTGTTAAATATTTAAATAAATAAATTTTACTTATTTAATCAATGAAATTGGATTTTATATGGCTTATAACAAGCCCTAATTGATAAAAAATTCTTACTATTTTTATTTAAAGAAATATGTTTAAAAGCACATTTTGGATGAAAATGTCTCAAATGAAAAACAAGTAGACAACCATATACCTTCATTGATTATTTATTGAAGTTAAAGTCTTTTGAAATTAGTTCTAACTCGTTTGAGTGTGAACTAACACAGGCATAAGTTTAATTTAGGGCAGCTTTTTACTGTTTTTTAAAACTATTTTTTTAGCATGAAAATTATTGAAAGCAGCAAAAAAAATAATGGGGATCAGAAGTTGTCATAAATGAAACCTTAACTTGAGCCCATCTTATAAGGTTAGTTCAAACTTGATTCAATTTGAGATTAAAATATGATTGAATCTTGGTTTCATGAGTGTTATGCACTAATGATAAGTACTTGCTAGATAAGACATCGACGAAAATAATGACGTGTGAAAAGAGAAAAGGAGTTCATGAGATATGTGAATTTTTGGAATTTAAGGTAAAATAAGATATGGTAGGTGGGAGAAGAGGAATTCATGAAAAGATTTCTTTGATGAGCTCCTCTAGTGACTTCCTCGCTTAATTTTCATCGAGAATTTAGGGAATTTGGTGCAGAAAGAAGAGCGTTTCAATATTTAATGTATTGCTCCAGTGAAAAGACTGTTGTGGCATATTCAATATATGCATGCATAATTTGTTATATGATAAAAAAATAATTATGATTGAAATTTGTATTTCTTAATTTTATTTTATTTATAATTTATAATAACTTATGACAATTAATTTTGTTAGTAAAATTTTCAAAAAATTATTGTTAATATCAATGATTAAATTACTACCATATAACATTTATATTTAGAGATAACGAGCACATAATGTTGCAATTATTTTATTACTATATCACATTATTTTTTGAACTATTAAATTTATGCATTTGCACCAATGTAGTGCTTCGAAACTATTTTTTTTTACAAATAAATTCTATTTTTTTACTTTACGCGCTAGTTTTGAGAAGTATAGTTGTTTTGCTAAAACTCTTGAAACCCCACACCCAGTCGCTTTCTCCCAGCGCGGTCTCTTTCTCTTGTTGAAAGAGACTCCTTATCTCTTTAATTCCCACCTGAGGCGTGGGACTTTCTTTTCCCTTTCCCCCTTCCTAATCTTTCTCTCCAGCCTTCCACTCTTTCCTTCTTTTCCCTCTTCATCACAGGCTTCTTTCCTATTTCAATGCAGCTGCTTCTTTGTTGTGACAACAAAATAACTAAGGTTTCTATCTCTCTCCCTCTCTTTCTCTCTTTCTTTTTCGCTCGTGACATAAGAGCTGAAATTTGTTAAAGAGAGCTTCCTTCAGTTCACTCATGGTTGGCTTTAAGGTTGGATTAGCTGCTGACTCATTCATTCAGATGCCGAGCAAAGAGAGGGTTTCTTGCTTTGTAAATGAGTGAATGAAGCAGGAGATAAATCAGATCTTATGCCAACTTTACTTGGACTGAAGGGAGCTCCCTTCTTCAAAATCTCATGCAAAACATGGTAGCTCTCTCTCTCTCTCTCTCCTCTCTTTCTCCTTTCTCTCACCTTGTAGAAATTATTTACAACTAAATCTATATGCTTATAGACTTTTAAGGTTGCTGACTAAAAAGGATATTTGAACATAATCATAAGCATAGTAATAAATGTCTGCTGATTCCTTTGCTGCAAACTTCTGCAATGTTGCTTCTATTGAACAGTGATCAGTCTTGGCTTTTCTCACATTACTCAAGTCATTTAGGCAGAGGTAGCTGTCACTGTTGGCTTATTTTTTCCAGCTTTTTACTGTTTCTCTAGTCCTTTTTTTTTCTTGTGAGTGAACTCAAGTTTTCAACATTCAGTAGTCACATCCTAAGCTTTTTTTGCTGGACCTTTTTTAGAAAATGGTCAAAAGTCAAGCGTATTGGGTCTTGTCCTTTGAAACCCTACCAAGTTGTAGGATTAATTCTCCAGGATACTTTATTAGGGTTGAGATCAAAGATTTGACCATATTAACTTAGTGCTTTAGCATTATATCATCATTAATTAACATACCTTTGATCACATATGTGAATTTCTTGGAAGAAGTATTTTACACAAATATTCGGTAAATTGTTAAGTTAGGATTCAATATTCATGTTATTTTGTCAAAGATGTTCTAAAATTTTACTGTATATTTTTCTGTCCTATGTTTTTTCATTAGGAAGCAAAGGGCACTATAAATATGTGATCCATTTGATATATTTAGGGTTTAGGGTTCTATAATCATACAATATATCATTGTGAAATCTATAAATGTTGATATTATTTTTGGTATATTTTGTTTTTCGCACACTATCATTTTGAAATCAAGGAGAAGGCACTCTTTTTTCATTATTGTTTCAAACCTCTCTTCAAATTAAAGGTAAGCTTAAGATAAAAATTATTGCTTGAAAATTTTTCTTATTTCATTTCTCAGCTCTAATCCTCTCATTCAAGTATAGAGAACTTTTGGTCTACAAATTAAGAAAAAAAACACTAAGTATAAATTTTTGTCTCTAAAAATGCTCATTGATAGGATTTTTATCCCGATATTTGATCAATAGAGTTTTGATGTCATTGAAAAGATCTTGAATTTGAAGATTGGCAAAGTCTTATATTCCTTTACATTTGATGAAACTTTGGTTTGGTTTGAACTTAGAACTGATAGCTAATTTATTTAGCTAGCTGTCGATTTTTTCTTCTTCTACAACTTATGAGAATCATATGAGGATTTATGTACTTATTTGAACATGAAAATATTATTTCTTTTCCTTGTAACTTTTTCAATGGAAAAGTTGAAGGATCATTAATCAAATTGATTAAGCTAGAGTTTAAATTCTCAATGGTTCTTTGATCTGATAGATATGTAATGCATAGTTAACTGCAGTTAATGAAACCCTAATCTTAATTCTGACCTAACCATAAATTTAATCCTAACCCTATGAGGATTAAGAATATTGTAAATATTTAATAGATATAAAACAGAATATCTCCTGCACCAAATAAGAAAAGAAAAATCTAAGGCATTAATTCTTGTCTATTAAAATGCCTCTGGATAGAACTTTATTCTGTTTTTATATTATTTCTTTTTATCTCTTTTTCTTTGATCTCTGTCTCTCCCTTTAATCTGTTGCTCAATGAAGCTACTACTTTCCGAGGAACTTAAGAGCTATATATAATAATTCTTCGCCTTCTTCAACAGCTCTTGCTCTTTCTTATTTCAATAAGGGGAAGGAGCAGAGCCGAGTAGAGTTTCTAACACGTGTACTGTCTCACGTGCGACTCCATTGAGATCTGTAAAACGAGCTCAAAATTTTGCCTAGTATTTACAATTTGCTCCATAACCAATCAATTTATATTTGGCGGACAATCGATCAAATTACTTCTTTTAATAGTTTTATTTATAGCTCAAAGAAAGTTTATTTAAGTTAAATAAATTTCAACTTTTGATATTTGATTATCTCATTTTGACAATTCCAAAGGCTTATTTCCTTTGAGCGTTTTACATCTCACAGAGGCGATTTCAAAGAATCGTTGCAGCGAGAGAAATCTACTTTTACATATTGATTGTCTAATTCAAATATTTTTCATACCTTTGAGAACATGTTCTTCGGTTACAATGCCTGTACTTGTGATATTTGATTATGCCCTCTTTAGAGATTTATGCCTCTACATCATGAACTTTGAACGCAAGAAGTTCTTTTTTAATCAAGATTATTTTTCAAAATCTCTTCTCGCCATGTAATTAATTATTTGGAATTACTGATGGAAAACAAAAGAAGAATTTTTGTGATAATAATTAGCCTATGAGGACATTATTAAGGCTTTGTTTGGAACAATTTTTTTATTGCATCATAAAATAGAGTTTTAGAAATTTTTTACTAAAACTCTATTTTAAAAAATAATAAAAAAGTAATCCCAAATGAAGCTTGAAGCAAAATGTGAAAGTTGTACCACATAAAAGAGTTAATTGATGTTTATGATTTGGTTATAAGATTAGTACTATAAGATATTTCCTTGTCATAATTATAATTTTTACGACTCCCCACTTGGAAGCATCCACTTGCCAATGGCCTCCCCTCCACTTGTATTTTGATTTTTAAAATTTATGAACTTGATGTAGCACATGAAGTTGATAATTGAAATTATCCCACTAGATTAATTACAAAAGCAAAAGCAAAGGCTCAAATTTGTAAAAATCTATCTAAAAAAAGAGCTTGTTTGAAGGCCAATGCCAAGGTATAATGATGTATTTATTTAAATTTAAATTTGTTCTGTGCATGTTAAAATGACCTTGAAATCATATAAGGTCAGCCACCTTAATGAGAAATATAAAAATTAAGAATATTTAAGGAAAATTAAAAATATTTAATGAAAATATTTCAATATGTTCTTAATTTCAAAGCACAAATCTATAGAATTCCATGTTTGTGATTTTGTATACCTAAAGGTAAGTCCGATGAAGGGGTAAGCAAATTTGGAAAAGATTGCAAGTTGAGTCCTTGATATATAGACCATTTGAAGTAATTGAACAGATCAAGAAATCTGCTCATCGATTATTCCTACTAGACTATATGTTAGATATTCAAATTATTTTTCATCTATTAGTGCTGCGGAAGTGGGTATCAAATATAGATTGGAGAAATCCTAAAAGTGATGTTGAATTGCAGCCTAACCTGACTTACAAAGAAAATCATGAACATATTCTAGTTTATGATATGAAGTCGTTAAGGAATAAGCATATTCTGATGGTTAAGGCCCAATGGAAGCATAAGTTAGAATAGAAAGCAATATGGATGAAAGAGGCTAAGATGATCGATGCAATTGTATGCCAGCTTGTTTTGAGTGTGTCGTAACTTGGAAATATTGAGGAAAACATTTTCTATAAGGAGAGAGGATGTAATATCTGTTGTTCAGAATTTTTGGTTTATTTTATTTAAACTAAATGGTTCACCAATTAATTTTGATTTGATTGGTAATTATAATTTCTAGAGTGTTGCAGATCTGGACCCAAGTATTATGATTTTGATGATAACAAATAATATTGTTCCTTGACTATTGTCATTCATGCATATCTATTTTATTTGTCTAGCTCACTAACCTTTAAGGTCCACAAGTTCATTTGGAATGTAAATAAGCTTAAGATCAGGAAGACTAAGATTGAGTCAGTCTGTAATTTCTATTTAAATGTATTTTTTACCTTTTCTTGAGTCAAATATACCTTGGTGGATCCTGAAGCTAACTAACCTTGCATGTACACACTTAGGGGGAGAAATTTAGAGAGTTAGAGTTTTTTTATTTTTGATCATATTGTACATGACGATTTTATATCGCCCTGGACGATCAGTAAAAAATAGAAATCCTAATTAGGGTATATGGGTCATGTAAACATTTTTAAGCAAATCGGCCTGGACGATACTCCCATCATCCTGGATATATGCTCAAATCAAAGATTCTCAGCCGCTAAATTCATTTATGCAAGATTTTTATTTTTAAAATTTTGTTCTAATCATAAAGGATGATCTCATATCATCCTTGATGATTCATAACAATTAAGCCTAAATTAGTCAGATGATTAAAGAAAGTAATTAAGATTAGATAGATTGATCATATCATCCTAGATGATCGCATGATCGTCTTAAAAGATCTGCATGAAAAACCTTAGTTCTCTTGGATGTTTTGAACTATCTACTGGATGATATTCACTAGTTTTGAACTAATCGTACAAGACGATTCAAGAATTGTCCTAGATGATCAGATTTATTTCTTCATCATCCAGATGTATATCCTAAATGTCCCGAACTATCTACTGGACAATTATGTATGATTTTGAACTAATCATACAGGACGATGATGTACCCATCGTCTTGGATGGTTAGAACAAACAGTGTGTTCTAATCGTACAACACACCCAAATCATCCTGGTTGGAAGGGCTGAAATATAATGATCGTACAGGATAATCTGTCGATTGTCCTATACGATCTTTGACAGCAAATTACAAATTAGGGTAATTTTTATGGCCTTCTTTATAGGACATCTTATTTGCTAATGAGAATATCTTTTATTGTTGTCCTGATCTAAGAGAGATTACAGAAGGAGAAAGAGAGTTTGGGGGGAGAGAGAGAGAGAGGATCTTGTGAGGGGGAGTTTGTGAGGTATTCATAAAGGTTGCTCTAAGAAAAGATTTAAGTCGCCTTCTCCAGTCGTCGTCCTTGGATCCTTGGTTGATCTTGGGAGGTATTCGTCAGCACTAGATCAAGGTTCTTTGCCTAGTTTAGGAGGAAACAAAATGAGTTGGTGTTCTTCCTACTTCAGGAGGAAGTAAAAGGAGTCTAGATTCTCTGCCTCATCTGAGTCAATGAAAAAGATTTTTTAAGGGCTTCTCCACTTTGTCGTGTGAGCAAAATGAGAGACACTTTAGTTTTAGTATAATACCTAGAAGAGAGGCTTCAGGAAGTGGACGTAGGTCAAGTTGACCAAACCACTATAAAATTTGGTGTGTTCTTTCTATTTAATTCAAGCACTTTATTTTCCACATCTTAACTTATGTAGTTTATTGTATGGTTAAAATCTTTGATTTGTTTTATTAATCGCTTCTGTATCAAAGGTTTATTGTGTTTGTTTAAAAAGATTTTTTTTTTTTAAGTTTAAGAATTTTTAGAAGTATCAAGTCACTCCCTCTTGGTTAGCCTCAGGCTAGTTCATAAGTGCTTAACAACTCTAACGAACTTTTAAGTGGTATCAGAGAAAGATTCATAAATTTAAGTTTTAAATTTTTTTGAATTTTGATCCATCGCCAACTTTAGTAACTAGAACATGGCGGAAGGGTATTATATTACTCGACCAAAATTATTTAATAATATACCATTTGATTTCTGGAAAGCACGCATGTACACCTTTTTATAATCTATAGATTATTACATATGGATGCTTGTAAATGAAGGTTATTCTGCACCAACACAAGAAATAAATGGCATCAAAATTGAACTTTCATTTTCTTAATAGATCTATGATGATAGAGATCTAATGCAACTTAATGCAAAATATTTAAACTATTTTTTCTGTGCACTGAAATCAAAAGATTATATGCACGTTTCAACATGTGAATTAGTAAAGAAATTTGTGATATATTATATATTACTTATGAAGGCACAAGCGAAGTTAAGCAATCTAGGTTAAATATTATACTTCATGATTGCGAACTTTTTTGCATAAAACCTAGAGTCATTATTTGAAATGTATAGTAGGTTTACATAAATAGTCACCTCCCTGCATGCCTTAGGAAGAGAGCTAACAAACTATGAAAAAGTTAAATTTTTTTTAGATATTTATCTTCTTTCTTTGATGCTAAGATTACTATTATAACTGAATATAAGGATTTAATTATTTATTTTATAGATAATTTATTTGGATCACTCATTGCTTATGAGCAAGGAGTGAATCAAAGATAGCTTGATATAGCGGAGAAGAAGAAGGACAAAACTGTAGCCTTAAAGGCTAAGGATTATGACACTGATAGCTCATATTCTGAGAATGAAGATGTTGCCTTAATTACAAGGTAATTCAAAAGAATTTTGAGAAAGAAATAAAAGCACCATCAGAAATAGAACAAATGTAAGAATAACACGAATTTTAAAGGTTCTTTTGATGTGATTTGCTTTAAATGTAGGAAGCCAGGACATGCAAAAGCTAATTGTCTGACACTTAAAGCTCACCAAAGAAAGGAGAAGGGTTAAATAAAGCCTAAGTTTAGGAAGGAAAAGAAACATATACAAAAAACTTTATGGGAAGATTCAACATCTGACTCCTCTAAAACTAAAGCTAAAGCGGAGACAACCAACTTATGTTTGATGGCAGATAATCATCTTAATCACTCTGACCAAGAAGAGGTATGTGAATTAACATACGATTAACTTTTTAATGTTTATGAGATAACTCATTCATCTTATCGATAACTTAAATAATCGTATACTAGCCTAAAACTGGAATTTCTAAACTTACAAAAAGAGCATAAAATTAGCAATCACATGATATTATTAGATGAATTTGATGCAACAACAACAACAACAACAACATCAAGCCTTTATCCCACTATGTGGGGTCAGCTACATGAATCCTTTTTTTCCATTGTGTCATATTAAAAGTCAAATTCTCATTTAGATCTAATAAAAAAAGGTCATTCCTAATATTTTCTAACCAAGTCTTTTTAGGTCTACCCCTACCTTTCTTAACACAAGTCAAATCTAATACCTCTACTCTCCTAACCGAATCATCGGAAGGCCGCCATTTTATGTGACCAAACCATCTAAGGAGACTTTCTCGAATCTTATCTTCTACTGGAGCTACTCCAACCTTTTCACGTATATGCTCATTTCGTATCCTATCTCTAAGGGTAAAGCCACTCATCCACCTGAGCATCCTCATCTCCTGAGCATCCTCATCTCTGCCACACTTAACTTAGTATTATGCGGAATGCGTAGGACGGTGCTTTGGATAAATGAACAAATCAAAGTCCAAATGCACGGTCGTCCAAGCTAACAACAAATTGCAAGTGGGAGATGAAGTCCCGATGCACATGAAAGATGTACGAATTCCTACAACAGTCTCTACAATGCCTGTTGATTGAGATGGCAATACGGAGACCAATAAAGAAAGATCTGCACCCCTACAAGCAAATGCAATCATCAAACCACCTGAGATTGGTGAAACGACCTACCCGGCATGAATACAAATTGATTTTGAGAAACATTAGTATCACGCCGCAACCTATGCTCTATAACTCGCTCCCATAATTTTAAAGTATGACACATTAACTTAATACCTCTATAATTCGTGCAATCCTGTGCATCGCCTTTATTCTTAAAAATAGGAATTAATACACTCATTCTCCACTCATCTGGCATCTTTTTAGTCTTCAAAATAGTATTAAAAAGTTTAGTAAGCCAAGAAATTCCTTCATCTCCTAAGCATTTCCACACCTCTATTGGAATATCATCAGGTCCAACAGCTTTTCCACCCTTCATTTTCTTTAAAGCCTCTCTAACTTCAGTTTTACTAATACGCCGATAAAAACATAAATCTTTATTATCATTTAGGATGCTAAGATCACTATAGTCAATCTTATTTTCACAATCTTCATTAAAAAGTTTAGCAAAATATCTCATCCACCTTTGTGTAATATCATCTTCTAAGAAAAGTATTTTTTGATCTTCATCCTTAATACGCTTCACTTGAACTAAATCCTTACTATTCCTATCTCTTTGTTTGTCTAACTTATACATATATCTTTCTCCCTCCTTAGTATTTAATCTATTATATAAATCACTAAAAGCTAATGTCTTTGCATCGCATATTGCTTTCTTAGAATCCTTACGAGCCACTCTATATATTTCCCAATTATCAGAATTTTTAAAATTAAACAAATTTTTATAAAAAGTCTTCTTATTTTTAATCTTTTCTTGCACAATTGGATTCCACCACCAACTATTTTTACTATTAGGAGCTTTTCCCTTTGATACTCCAAGCACATCTTTTGCAATATTCTTAATATCAATAGCCACTTTTTCCCACATAACATTAGCATCCTCATGCACAGACAAAATCTTAAGATCTAAAATCTTACTCTCAAAAATATTTTTATTAATATTCTTTAAATGCCCCCATCTAATCCTAGAAAAATGTTTTACTTTATTTTTTATTTTATGCCCCTTTATCTTAAAGTCCAAAACTAATAATTGATGTTGGGTACATAAATTTTTACTCATAATAACTTTACAATCTTTGAAATCTAAACGATTTAATTTTTTAATAAGAAAATAGTCAATCTGAGTTATACTATATCCATTTTTATAAGTGATGAGATGCTCATTCCTTTTCTTAAATAAGATATTAGCAATTGAAAAAATCATAAGCTTAACAAAAATCTAATATGGTCTTGCCACATTCATTCGTCGTTCCAAATCCATGGCCACCATGAATGCTTTTAAAATAATCTACCTCTCTACCAACATGTCCATTTCAATCTCCTCCAATAAAAACTCTTTCTTCCAGAGGTATCTTTTGTATTAATTCTTCTAAGTCATTCAAAAAATTTAATTTAGAACTCATATCCAAACCTACTTGAGGAGCATAAGCACTTATAATATTAATAATCTTATCATCAACAATAATCTTTAAAGCTGTAATTCTATCTCCAATCCTATTAATTTTTATAATATTATCCTTTAAACTCTTATCTATAATAACACCTACACCATTTCTAGTACGACTCATACCCGAATACCAAAGTTTAAATCCTAAATTATCAATTTCCTTAGCCTTCTCTCCAACCCACTTAGTTTCCTGAATGCACAAAATATTTAACTTCCTATGAATCATAATATTTATTAATTCCATTAATTTTCATGTAAGGGATCCGATATTCCAAGTTCCTATCCTAATTCTAGTTTTATGGACTAGCTTCTTTGCCCACATTCATCCTTCATGTTGGAACCCTTGCCTATTTAACATTGCACCTGTGCGCCGGTGCAGCGGTACTTGCACACTTGTCACTGTATTCAGGCTATACACAGCGCTGCTTCTAGGGGATCATCCTAAATTTTTTTGTTATAGTAAACACTAACGATTTCAAGTGCCTAACAGGTATCTAACGACTATCTTAATGGTAATAATATGGGATTCTTTTGGATCATCCTAAATTTTTTTGTTATAGTAAACACTAAACATAATATCCATTATGCTAGCAGTTAAGTAAGGAAGTGAATTAACTATTTGAAAGTTCTCAGATACCACTTAAAAGTGCTCTGATACCACTTAAAAGTTCGTCAGGAATGTTAAGCCATTTTGAACTAGTCTCGAGGCTAACCAAGTGGGGGGTGAATTGGTATTTTAAAAAATTTCTTTAAATAAATGCACAAATTCAACAAAACCAAGATTTACCACAAGAAAAATAAAGTGTGTAAGTTAAATGCAAAAATAATATAGGAAAAGAACACTCTATATTTATAGTGGTTCGGTCCAACTTGACCTACGTCAACTCCTCGGAGGTACCCTCTGAGTATTGCACTAAACTCAGTGTCTCTCCTTTATCACCCACAACTAGGTGGAGAAGCCTTACAAAATCACTTCGAACTTCCTCGGTGTGGCGGAGTAGCCGGGTCCTTTGACACCAAGAAGATTTTCTTCTTTCCAAAACTTCCCTCAAGAGGAACCTTGAATCTGATGGAACTAAGGTGCGAGCTTGCCGGAACCACTATGTGAAACCCCCCTCCACACTCCCCTGAAACCCCCTCCAAGGATCTTCTCCCTCTCTCAAACTCCACCCTTACCTCTCTCTTTTCAAGTTCTCTCTTCAAGTTTCCTCTAAAAGAATGAAGCTTCAATGCCTGCCAAAGACACTAACTTCTAAAACAATAGGTCATAAATAGAAGAGCTTTCTAGCTAGACTATTTGTAGTGATTTTTATTGGGAAGACTTTTCTTGTAATAAGATTCCTCCTATGTTTTGCAAATTATTAAAGGAGGAATCAAGTTATGGTAGTAGTTTGTAATTAGGTATATTTGATTAATAATATTCATAGCCTTTGAGCTTTTTTCAACAAAAAAAAGAACAGCTTTAAAATTGCTCTTAATTGCAACAAATTAACTTTATCGTCCCGGACGATGTAAGGATCGTCATGTACGATCAGTATAAATCATGGAGTATCATCCAGAACATCATCCTGAATGCATGTCTGAATAATGGAAAAGTAAACTAATAGTCTAGGATGATATTACAATCTTCTGGGTCGATTAGTACAAAAAGATACATATCCTCTAGAGCATTGCCCAGAATGGACCATAGCTAATTATAGATCATCTAGAAAGAACTAAGATTTGTGAACTGATCATCCTGGATGATCCTGCGATCATCCAGAATGTTATGATCAAGCAATCAAACCTTAATTGCTTTACTTAATTAATCTGGATGATGTCCTGGATGATGTCCAAAAATAACATATGCCTAAAAAAGATGTAGCAAGGAATGAATTGACAACTTAAAACATAGAAAAGGTTCAAAATTTAGAAATTATTAATCCAAGCTCAAGTTCTTTTAAAGGCTCAAAATTTTTTTAATATAATATCTAAATCAAGGAACAAATTAGAAAAAGAAACAATAATCTTTTCAAAACTCCTTTCATGAAATATATCTAATAGAAGATTAATATAAAAATTGGTGAATCAAAAATCATGATTTTCAAGCACAAGTATCGAAAATATCAATAGATAAAATCGTTTTTCTTAAGATTTAAAAAGTACAAGAAAGGTAAGCTTACTTTTTATGGGCTCATTTTATGCGTCTTCTCAGTTGGTTGGCGCACTTTACGCATCTTTTAATTTTTGATACACTTTGTGTATCTTTTTCAATTTGGCATCATTGCGTATTTTTGATTTAGCATCATTAGTCATTTTTTTCTATCAAATAAGCCACCTTTCTAAAATTTTAAAACTAAAGCAAACCCATTTTATTGTCAAAATGAACTACTTGTTTAGGAAAATTATGAGGTGGATTCAACAATGTGCAAAAAATCCCTATGCGATAGACAAAATGTAGGGAGATGAAAAAATTCAATTTCAAAATTTAATTTGTAATATGATAGAGATTTTGAATCAAAAGTAAAATAACATTTTTTAAAAAAAAGATAGAGAGACAAAATCATGTGTTCCATTTCTTTGACTGTTTTTAGAGAAGTCAACCATAACTTAAAAAATTCAAGAAAATCATGAGGTAGGTTTTTCTTTTTTAGAAAAAATGATTTTATTTTCCAAAGAGTATAAGAAAAGAAAGGTGATGTGTGTGTGTTGATCAGAGAAAACTTTACAAAATAAAAAAAATCAATGCAATAATAAAGACAAAGAAAAAATAAAACAAAAGAAAACATTTAAAATAAACAAAACTAAAACACAACACAAACAAATAAACATACAAACAAGGCTTTTAAACACTATCTTTCTCCTGGTTCGATGATTCAGAAGACCTGCCTAGGAGATTTTTTTCTTTTCATTATTTGGCCTTTTTATAATTTTCTTAGCTTTATCATTTTCTTTTACAGGAAGAGTTCTCAAATTAGGCCACTAATTTTTCATATGTCTAGGTTTCCTACATCCAAAGCAAATAATGTCAGAAGAAATCTTAACATTCTTACCATTCTTACGTTTATTCCACTTTTGTTGATGCTTATGCTTTAGTGGGCTTTTCAATTTGCTTGTTAAGTCATCGCTCTCGTCACCAACTAAGCCACTGTTCTCCGAGTCTTCAATATTTAGTATTATCATTTCACCAACATCTAAAAGTCTTTGATCCAAGCTTTGCTCGTAGCCAATGAGTGAGCCAATCAAATTATCAATAGAATATTCATTCAAATGTTTTGATTCATAAATAACAACAATTTTGGCATTAAACTTATCAAGTAGACAACATAGAATTTTATTTATTTTTTCAAAGTTTGAAAATAATTTACCTAAAGTATGTAATGATGTCAAAATTTGAATAAATCTAGTATACATGTCTAAGATCATCTCGTAAGGTTTCATGTAAAATAGTTCATAATCATGTATTAAATTATTCAAACTGGATTGCTTGATTTCACTAGTGCCTTTGTATATAGTGTGTAATTTATCCCAAATCTCCTTACTAGTAGTGCACGTGGAAACAAACATACAATCATCAGAATTTAAAGCATAGAAAAAAATAATTTAATAATGTAGCATTTAATTGAGCATTTAATTATTCTTCCATACTCTATTGATTAAAAGAAATATTAATTTAAATTCTATCTATAACACGTGACGATACCGAATAACTAGTTAAAATCATTTGTCACATTTGGTAATTAATTGATTGTAAGAAAGTAGACATTTAAATTTTCCAAAAATTAAAAGTAATATTTTTAAATAAAGGTGATCAGGTGATTGAATAACCTTCTATAATATTACGATTACTAAAATTAGCCATGGATCAAAATTTAAAAGTAAAAAAAAACTAGATTTTATGAATCCTGAAAGTGCTCTGATACCACTTGAAAATGCTCTCATACCACTTAAAAGTTCGACAGGAATGTTAAGCCCTTATGAACTAGTCCTGAGGCTAACCGAGAGGGGGGGGGGGGGGGGGGAATTGGGGGGGAAGGGTAAATTGGTATTTTAAAAATTTCTTCAAACATAAACACAAACTCAACAAATTCAAGATTCACCACAAGAGAAATAAAGTGCTGAAATTAAATACAAAAATAATAAAGGAAAGAACACACAAGATTTATAGCGATTCGTTCAAACTTGAACTACATTCACTCCTCAGAGGCACCCTCTGAGTATTACACTAAACTCAGTGTCTCTCCTTTAGCCCCCACAGCTAGGCGGAGAAGCCCTTACAAAATTACTTCCACCTTCCCTAATGCAGCAGTGTAGCCAAATCCTTTAACATCAATAATTCTTCTTCCCAAAACTTCCCTCAAGATGAACCTCGAATCTGATGTTACTAAGGTGTGAGCTTGTCAGAGCCAATAAGTGAAACCCTCCTCCACACTCCCTTGAAACCCCCTCCAAGGATCTTTTTCCTCTCTCAAACTCCACCCTTTCAAGTTCTCTTTTCAAGTTTCCTCTAGAAGAATGAAGCTTTAATGGATACCAAAAACACTAACTTATAAAAATAAGGGGTCTTAAATAGAAGAGATCCAAACTTGCTATTAATTATAATAAACCAACTTTATCATCCAGGATGATATAAGGATCATCCTATACGATCACTATAAATCATGGAGAATCATTCAAAACATTGCCCTGAATGCATGTCTGGACGATGGAAAAGTAAACCGATCATCCAGACTGATTAGTACAAAACGGTATATATCATCTAGAGTATAACCTTGAATGGAACTTGGCTGATTATAGATCATTCGAAAAGAACTAAGGGTTGTGAATTGATCATCTCGGATGATCTTACAATCATCAAAGATGATATGATTTCATAATAAAACCTTAATTGGTTTCATTAATTACCAGATTAATCTAGGCATAATTGAACTTCATCATCTAGAAAAATGTCATGAATAATGTCTAAAAATAACATATGCCTATGTTGCAACCCATGACCCCGAGTTTGAGATTTTGATGATGACAAATAATGTTGTTTGAATCATCTATTCATTAAATATTATTTTATTTGTTATTGTCCGTGAGTACTAACATTTCAGGAAGATCAAAAGCTACTCAAGACGACAGGAAGACTCAAGAATGGGTAGATTAGGAGTACGAGTCTGCAATGTATTTTGTTGTTTATTTTATTTTTATTTTCTTGAGTCTGGCCACAAAATGCATAAAAGTCTGAGCAACCATGCACACACACAGGGGGAGAGTGTTTTTAAATGAAAAATTTAGAGTTTTTCTTTCTCTGTAGATCATACTGTACAATGTTATTTCGTACCGTACAATCAGAGCTTTGTTGGACGATTCTGTGAATAGGTCGTATCGTACGAAGGTATTCATACTGTACGATATGTTCAAAGACAAAACCCTAGAAACCGTTTTAACTTAAGTAAGTTATTTTTTGCCGCTCGTACTGTACAAACACTTTTGTACTGTACAATTTTGGTTAAATACTTACTTAAATTAACCAGTGATTAGTGAAAGAAATTCGGGCTTAATTATAATTTGAACATTATATGGTACGAACAAATTCATACAATACGATGAACAGAGATGAATTATAATCATCCCGGACGATCTCTTCGATTTTGTCTCATCGTACTGTATGATGGCAATCGTACCATACGATGAATAGAGATGATGTTTGATCGTCCCGACTATCGTCCTGTATAAACAGAATTGTTATGGATCGTACCGTACAATTTAAAATCGTACTGTATGAATGTTTTTGAACTGTTTGTAACACTTCGTACTAGGACAAAGTCTTCTTATAAATATCGTAATGTACGATAATAAACCGTACTGCATGATAGTAACGGCTACTTATGAAATCTCAGGGATTTTGGAGCCCGTTTTGAGGTGAAAAACTTGTCATATTTTGGTGGTGTGAACTAGATAGGAGAACATGGTTAGAGAGGGATTCCGAGGGAGAGAGCTCTTGAGAAGTTCTTTAGGGTTTGAGAGAGGAAGGAGAAGGTGAGCGTTGTGAGGGAGAAGAGGTGTGAGGGAGATCACACGGTTGCTCCGAACTTGCTGCATCTTTCTCCTCCTATGGCCCTAGAAGAATTTGTGGAAGGATCTCCAAGGGAAAAGGCTCTTCTACATCCGTGACCTCGAGGTACTCTGCCTTCTACAGGAGGGAGGAAAACGAGAAGGTTCTTTGCCGTCGCCAGGAGGGTGAAAACAGAGTTTGACACTCCACCACGCCGGGTTGGTGAAAGGGAGTATTGTAAGGACTTCTCCTCCTTGCCAAGGGGGGAAAAAGGAGAGCTATTACTTGTAGTGAAATACCCGGAGCAGAGGACTCCGGGGATTGGACGTAGGTCATGGTTTGACCGAACCACTATAAAAATGTCAGTGTGTTTTTTCCTTATTGTCTTTTATTACTGCGTGCATTTTATTTTTCAATATTTGCTTGGGAAAATTTGTGAAAAAAAATTGTTTAAATTTTCATGTTAAAATTTTAAAACATCAAAAATATTAGAACTCCTACTTAGGTTTTAACTATTATCAAAAAGTTTTCACAATTCACCCCCCTCTTGTCCATCTAGTAATTTCATTTGGTATCAGAGCCTGTTTTCAAAAATAGTATTTTAGAAAACTTTGAAAAAATGATCATGTCGCATTTTGGTAATCGTAACACTGCGGAGGGTTATTCAATAACCCGTCCACCACTCTTTGATAAGATTACGTTTGATTTTTGGAAAATTAGAATGTCTATTTTTTTACAATCCATTGATTACCGCATGTGGATGTTAGTGAATGATGGATATTTTGCACCGTTTAAAACTGTTAATGGATTTAAAACTTCTATACCTTTTAATGAATCGAGCAATAAGGATAGGGATTTAGCCCAACTGAATGCTAAATGTTTAAATTATTTTTTCTATGCATTGAAGTCTGAGGATTATATGAGAGTATCTACCTGTGCCACTGGTAAGGAGATTTGGGATAGACTGTGCATTACATACGAAGGAACAAATGAAGTAAAACAGTCTAGGCTTAATATTTTACTGCACGATTATGAACTCTTTCGCATGAAACCTAACAAAATAATATCTGACATGTACTGTATCTTTTTTAATTTGGCATCATTATGCATTTTTTGATTTGACTTCATTGGCCACTTTTTTTCAATCAAATATGCCGCCTTTCTGAAATTTTAAAATCTAAAGCAAACCCATTCTATTGATAAAATGAATACTTGATTAGGAAAATTATGAGGTGGATTCAACAATGTGCAAAAAATCCCTATGCGATAGACAAAATGTAGGGAGATGAAAAAATTCAATTTCAAAATTTAATTTGTAATTTGATAGAGATTTTGAATCAAAAGTAAAATAACATTTTTAAGAAAAGACATAGAGAGACAAAATCACGAGTTCCCTTCCTTTGACTGTTTTTAGAGAAGTCAACCATAACTTAAAAAATTCAAGAAAATCATGAGGTAGGTTTTTCATTTTTAGAAAAAATGATTTTATTTTCCAAAGAGTATGAGAAACAAAAAAGGTGATGTGTGTGTGTTGATCAGAGAAAACTTTACAAAATAAAAAAAAATCAATGCAATAAAAAAATGAAAAAATGAAATCAAAAGAAAAACACTTAAAATAAACAAAACCAAAACACAACACAAACAAATAAACATACAAACAAGGCTTTTAAACACTATCTTTCTCCTGGTTCGATGATTCAGAAGACCTGCCGAGGAGATTTTTTTCTTTTCATTATTTGGCCCTTTTATAATTTGCTTAGTTATTATCATTTTCTTTTGCAGGAAGAGTTCTCAAATTAGGCCACTAATTTTTCATATGTCTAGGTTTCCTACATCCAAAGCAAATAATGTCAGAAGAAATCTTAACATTCTTACCATTCTTACATTTATTCCACTTTTGTTGATGCTTATGCTTTAGTGGGATTTTTAATTTTCTTGTTAAGTCATCGCTCTCGTCTCCAACTAAGCCACTATTCTCTGAGTCTTCAGTATTTAGTATTATCATTTCACCAATATCTAAAAGTCTTTGACCCAAGCTTTGCTCGTAGGCAATGAGTGAGCCAATCAAATTATCAATAGAATATTCATTCAAATTTTTTGATTCATAAATAGCAACAACTTTGGCATCAAACTTATCAAGTAGACAACATAGAATTTTATTTATTTTTTCAAAGTTTGAAAATAATTTACCTAAAGTATGTAATGATGTCAAAATTTGAATAAATCTAGTATACATGTCTAAGATCATTTCGTAAGGTTTCATGCAAAATAGTTCATAATCATGTATTAAAGTTTTCAACCTGGATTGCTTGATTTCTCTAGTTCCTTTGTATATAGTGTGTAATTTATCCCAAATCTCCTTACTAGTAGTGCACGTGGAAACAAACATATAATCATCAGAATTTAAAGCATAGAAAAAAAATAATTTAATAATGTAGCATTTAATTGAGCATTGAATTATTCTTCCATACTCTATTGATTAAAAGAAATATTAATTTAAATTCTATCTATAACACGTGACGGTACCGAATAACTAGTTAAAATCATTTGTCACATTTGATAATTAATTGATTGTAAGAAAGTAGACATTTAAATTTACCAAAAATTAAAAGTAATATTTTTAAATAAAGGTGATCAGGTGATTGAATAACCTTCTATAATATTACGATTACTAAAATTAGCCATGGATCAAAATTTAAAAGTTTTAAAAAACTAGATTTTATGAATCTTGAAAGTGCTATGATACCACTTGAAAATGCTCTGATACCACTTAAAAGTTCGACAGGGATGTTAAGCGCTTATGAACTAGTCCTGAGGCTAACCAAGAGGGGGGGGGGGGGGGGGGGGGGGGGGGGGGGTTAAATTGGTATTTTAAAAAATTTCTTCAAACTTAAACACAAACTCAACAAATTCAAGATTCACCACAAGAGAAATAAAGTGTTGAAATTAAATGCAAAAATAATAAAGGAAAGAACACACCAGATTTATAGCGATTCGATCAAACTTGACCTACATTCACTCCTCGGAGGCACCCTCCGAGTATTACACTAAACTCAATGTCTCTCCTTTAGCCTCCATAGCTAGGCGGAGAAGCCCTTACAAAATTACTTCCACCTTCCCTAATGCATCAGTGTAGCCAAATCCTTTGACCCCAAGATTATCTTCTTCTTCCCAAAACTTCCCTCAAGATGAACCTCGAATCTAATGTTACTAAGGTGTGAGCTTGTCAGAGCCAACAAGTGAACCCCCCCTCCACACTCCCTTGAAACCCCCTCCAAGGATCTTTTTCCTCTCTCAAACACCACCCTTTCAAGTTCTCTTTTCAAGTTTCCTCCAGAAGAATGAAGCTTTAATGGCTACCAAAGACACTAACTTATAAAAATAAGAGGTCTTAAATAGAAGAGCTCCAAACTTGCTCTTAATTACAATAAACTAACTTTATCATCCAGGATGATATAAGGATCATCTTATACGATCACTATAAATCATGGAGTATCATTCAGAACATTGCCCTGAATGCATGTCTGGACGATGGAAAAGTAAACTGATCGTCCAGACTGATTAGTACAAAAAGGTATATATCATCTAGAGTATAACCTTGAATGGAACTTGGCTTATTATAGATCGTTCAAAAAGAACTAATGTTTGTGAATTGATCATCTCGGATGATCTTGCAATCATCAAAGATGATATGATTGAGTAATAAAACCTTAATTGGTTTCATTAATTACCAGATTAAACTAGGCATAATTGAACTTCATCATCTAGAATAATGTCCTGAATAATGTCTAAAAATAACATATGCCTAAATTGATCTGGTAGGAAATTCTTTCTGATTTGAGCATATCATCCCGGATGATGATAATATCATCTAGGATGATTCGCTTAATTACGGCTGCCTTAACCAGGATTCCCTAATTAGGGTTTCTGGTTTTAACGGATAGTCCATGACGATTTTGGGATCCTCTCGGACTATGTGATAAAAACATAAAACTCTAATAAATAGACAAAATTTTTCTAATTGGGTGTATGCAAAGTCCAAGCATACACCCTTACAAGACATGACTCCAGAAATAAAAAAGAACATCAAAGAATATTACAAATAAGGCCTATTCTCCCAAATCTTGAACCTTGAATGATGCATCATAATCCTGAAAAGGTAGTATACACAAAAAAAAATATAAGTATACTACAAAAAATGACCCACAATATTTGTTATCATAAAAAAATATAAACTCAAAAGCTCGAGTTGCAACATTATTCCCTTATACTTTTTCTAATCTATTAATTTTCCATTTGGGTCATTATCTAATTAAATAAAAAAGCTCATGGGAGTGTTTATGGCCTTAGCATTATCCATTTCTATTTTTTAAAGGATGCCCTTGATCTATTTATGTTGGCTAAGGAAGGTTCCATCATCCATCTGATCGACACTAAATACAAGAAAGTCTCTTAGCTCTCCCGTCATACTCATCTCAAAGTATATACTCATTTATTTTGAAAATTCAATACTCATTATTTTTATTTAACATAAATTTGGATAATTTGTAAGTCTTCTCCTTCTTTTGTTAAAAAAGAGCGAGGTGTCTACACTACCCTTAATAAAGCCTCTATCTAGAAGTAATGTGACTCAGTCATTCATACTTGGCTCTAAGTGTTTGCTTCAACCCATAAAAAGCCTTCTTTAGTTTGAATACATGATTTGGGAATTATAAATTTTCTAAACTTGGGGGTTGTTCAACATAAATATCCTCTTAAATCAATCCATTTAGGAAGGTACTCTTAACATCTATTTGATATAGTTTAAAACTCTTAAAGTAAGTAAAGGCTACTATCACCTTAATGACTTGTAGTCTAGCTACAAAGGCAAATGTTTAATTGAAAATCTATTCCTTCAATTTGGTTATACCCCTTAGCTACTAATTTTGCCTTATTCCTCACTACTATTCCAGGGTCTTTCATCTTATTTTTGAAAATCCACTTTATTCCATCCACACTCTAGTCCTTAGGTCAATTGATTAGTTCCCATACATCATTTCTCATAAATTATTTTAGTTCTTTTTATATTGCTAGGATTTAGAATTCATCAGTTTGAGCTTGATTTATGTTAGAGGATTCAATCCTAGAGATAAAAGCTGAATGCCTAACTTCCTTCCTAAGTCCATTCTTAGTTCTTACACCTTCAAATGGGTTTCCTAAAATATATTTTTAGGATGACTAGAAGAATATATCCATTCTCTAGGAAATTTTTTGTAGGTTCTACTCTGCCTCTTATAGTAATTGCTTCTAACCCTTGAATGACCTTCACTGCTTCTTCTTCAGGTTTAGATTCAGAGGTCCAGTCTGATTCATCAAATACTATATAGGTAGACTTTTATTATCTGAGTTCTCTTATTAAAGATTCTACATGCCTCACCTACATATAAGTAACATAAGAAGACACCTTTATCAGACTTGGGATCAAATTTTCCTAAGGGTGAATTTTCATTGATTAAGATGAAGCATCTATAGCAAAAGAATTGTAACTGAGAAAGGTTGGGTGTCCTACCTTTACGGAGTTCCGGGGTATCTTATTAAGCTTGGATCTAATATTTACCCTATTTCAAACATAACAAGGAGCATTCATTACTTCTATTCAAAAATACCGAAGGAGTGAGTACTCAACTAGCATTTTCCTAGTAGCTTTCACCAATGTTTTATTTTTCCTTTCAACTAATTCAATTTGCTCCTAAGGGAAGAGAATTTATATTCTATTTCTTTTGCTTGAAAGAAGGATTCAAACTTATTATTTTTAAACTCTTTATCATGATCATTATGAATTATCAAGATTTCACATCTTAATTTCCTTTGAATCTAACTGGAGAAAATTCTGATATCCTCAAATGACTCACTATCATGTGCTATGAATTTAACCCAAGTAAATTTATAGTAGTCATCCACTATTATAAATCCTATATCTTCCCTCCTAGGCTGTCCATACTAACAAGTACAAATAGGTCCATATCAATGATTTTTATTGGCCAAAAGGTGCTGATGTATTTGATTGAATGAAATGAAGACGTAACTTGTTTTCTTAGTTGGAAGGCATTATAAAAGTGGTCCTTAATGAAGTCTAACTTAGGTATGCCTATAACTAGGTTTTTCTAAGTTATATTCCTAAGGGTCTTCATGCTCGTATGATATAGTCTCCTATGCCAAAGCCAAGATTCATCAATTATAATTTTTAAGCACAAAGAATTTGAACATTTAATGTAATTCAAGTCTAACATGTAAACATTATTCATTTTCTTTCCTTATAGCACAAGTTTTTCATTTAAACTAATCATGCATTTGTTAAAAAGAAATTTTATATCAAATCCATTATCACACAGTTAATTAATACTTAATAAATTATGTTATAAACCATCAACTAATATCATATTATCAATCATAAAGTTTTTAGAGTTGTCAGTTATACCTGAGCCCGCCACTTTCCTAATGGTGTTGTCTCCTAATATAACCTTGCCTCCTGACCTATCTTATAGTGTGATGAACTACTTCAGATCATCAGTCATATGCCTCAAGCATCCACTTTTTAGGTGGCACATTCTCTCACTAGGAATTTTGTGGGAGTAATCCTATATAGTCATTCAAAGGTTAATTAGATTTGGGAACGCATGTGAGTTTTGGTTCCACTTTATGCTTAATTGAATGAGATGAATACATGTTATGCTGTGATGAATGCAACCTAGGCCTCCACACTATATTTATCCTATAGTGGATTATGCAAGTGTGAGCTATATGACCTAACATGCCATAAGAGTAACACCTAATTCTAGGAAATGAATTTAATTACCTACATGGGTCATGGTGCCTTCTCTTAGGTCTACGTGATGCAAGCTATTGTGAGGATTATGAAATTGTTCTAAGGTATATGGTGGTTTGTTATTCTCATGTGCAGTTAATTTTGCTTCCAAAAAATTGTTTTCACTTTCAAGAATGGGCACTTTAATTTTAAATGCATGCTCCCTACCATCTATTTCCAATTTAGATGCTTCTAATACTTTGTATGCTTTCTTTAGTTCAATATATGATGTTTTCATAGAATCATTTGAATTAAAGAGGTTAGTGTGCTTCTTACTTAATGCATCAAATTCATATAATAAATTCATATGATTCCTATCTAAAGTAAAGTGCTAGGTAATTAAACTAGCATGCTCTTTTTGTAAATTAAAGAATTTAATTGTAAGACTAGCAAGCATATTTTAGCTTCCTATACGAATCATAAATATTTTAAAAATAATGAGTAATTAATCATAAGAAAGTTGCATACCTCATTTTGATATGATTGATCAAGATTATCATTAGCCATAAGACATAGGTTTGTTATCTCCTCCTCTGCATCTTTTTTTGATGATTCTGAAGTTATGTCAGCCCAAAATGCTTTCTGCATCTTTCGCTTGCCCCTTTTGAATTTTAGCTTCTCTTCACCCTTTTCCTTGACCTAGTTTTCTACACTCAAAACTAATTAAGTCAGAAGTAGCTTTAATATTTTTGTTGCTTTTACCTTTGGTCCAATTGTGTTAATGATGTCTCTTTTTTCTTTTAAGAAAACTCTTAAACTGTCATGTCATTAAGGAAATGTCATCATCCTCCTCCACTATACATCTCTCACTATCTGAATTGTTTGCTTTTAGTACTCTAGTTCTCTCCTTCTTCCCTCCTACATAACCTATCCTTTAACTCTCTCTCCTTGCTTGTAGGCAATTAGTGACCCAAGCAAACTATCAAGGGAATAAATATTCAAGTTTTTAGATTTTGTAATTATCATTATCTTAGCATCAGAACAACTAGGTAAATAATATAGAATCTTATTAAATTTTTTAGAGTTTGATTGTTCTCTACTTAGTGCATACAAGGATGTCACTATATGGGTGAATCTAGTACACATTTCAGATACAATCTCATTAGGCTTCATACAAAAGACTTTATGGTCATGCAGTAGAATATTTAACCTAGACTTTTTATCTTCAGTATTTACCTCACAGGTGATACATAACCTATCCCAAATCTCGTTCCCCATATTGTATATAGAAACTTGTATATAGTCTTTGGATTTTAAAGCATAAAAGAAATAATTCAAACATTTATCATTTAATTATGTAAGCTCCCTATCCTCATAACTCCATTCAATAAAAGGAATATCTTTTTTGACACCATTAATTAAATGCAATGGAAGTGAATTACTGGTTTGAATTATATGCCAAATTGTATAGTCAATGGATTATAAAAAAAAGTAGACATGCATATTTTCCAGAAATCAAAAGGAATAATTTCAAATAGTGGTATAGAGTTATTGAATAATCCTCCAAAGTGTTATGATTACTAAAAAGAGCCATTGATTTTTCTTTAAAAGTTTTCTAAAACCTTATTTTTGAAACCTATATGTGATATCACTTGAAAGTTTATGAAAATTATTAAACCTTAAAGAACTAGCTTGAGGCTCACCAAGAGAGGGATGAATTGGTAATTTTAAATTTTTCTTGACTCTAAAATAACGATGATAAAATTTTGAAAAGTATAATAAATTAAAGATACCAAAATTTAATTAATTACGAAAGTGAATGAGTTTATTAAAAATATTGATTTAACTATGATGATATCTTAATTTATGGAACTAAGCAATAATTACTGATTTTCCTAAGAAATAGTTACCAATTTTCCCAAGAAATAATTATTGAATGCTATGTAATCCTCCTAGAGATGGCAACGGACCTTGACTCATTTTTCTCCCTCTTATAGAAGGTAGAGAACCATAGCTCCTTTTTCTCATTCTTGGAAAAAGCAGGGTACCTCGAGGACCTGACCTAGAAGCCTCTCTCCATAGAGAGCTTCCAAAGACTAACCAAGGCCATAGGAGGAGCAAGATTGTAGCTAGCCTGAAGCAATCTTGTGATCCCCTCACACTCCTCCCTCATGCATAATCTCACCTTCTCCTTCCTCTCAAAACCTAGATTTCTGAAAATCTTCTCTCCTAGAGTTCCTTCAATAGTCACGTAATCCTCTCACTATTAAAAAATGAGTCTCTAAAACTTTCTTAAATATTAGGCTTCAAAAAACCCTAAAAATCAAGTTAGCTATTACTATTTATACAATACAATACTAATTTGTATAATATAACTAGTTCAAAATTAGTTTCATCTACTTCGATGTAAACACTTATTCAAATGAACTATTTAATTAATTCAAACATATTGTACAATGTGATTTGTTTGATTTCCTATATTTATATAGAATATTTTTTGGGATGACTAGAAATCATCTCAAGTAGGTCATTTAGTACAATATGAATATTATATGGTACGTTTAGTTCAAAAATTATGGCTTTGTTTGGTACAATCTTTAGGATGACCAAAATTTTTCTTTAATGATCATTAGTAAGATCTACACCATATAATATGATTAGCTGTCAATAATTAAAGCATGATTTAATTGACTAATCATGGGGATTAATTTAAGAAAAATTTTAAATATTCATACACTAAGACTAAAATCATATAATATAATTAATTTAAAAAACATATTTCAAAGTCTTACTTAAATTAATCTCACAGTTAGGGTTTTCAGATTGCAATAAATCATACAGTATGAATAGTTCATACAAACTAATTTTTCAATTAGATATTAATCCCTATTCTATTTATGTAAATAATACAATATGATTATAAGTCATATAATATGATTAATACAAAAAAATTTAACTTTTAAAATTTATCTCACTCCCCCTCTATGTGTGTGCATAGTCACTCAATCGCATACACTCCTATATAGCTAGACTGAAGAAATTGAAAATAAAGAAAAGTAAAATTATGGACATTATTTACTTGAAATTCATATTCTACCCATTCTTAAGCTTTCAGTAGCCTTGCGCGGTGTATCTCTTTCCAACAATGTTATTGCTCACAGAAAGAAGAAATATCTAAAATATTTAATGAGAAAAGTGTCACTTCAATCAATAATTTTTGTCATCATCGAAATCAAAAACTAGGGATCCTGGATTATAAAATCCTAGTGATATAAAATTAGAATTTTGATTATATATTTTACTTAATAAAGCACTATAATGAATTTATAATTCCATACATAATTCTAGTCTTGCTTTTAACAAAGTGTTCTCCCTTTCAAATTTAAAAATGAGAAAATATCTAATAAATTTTTTTTTTATTTTTATTTTTTTGAAGCCCTCATATTTATTTTTTAAATCATTGAAATACATATCAAACTTTTTATGCACTTTTCCAAATATGTTGTTTGTTAATTTTTTTTATTCAACTACTAATTCATTAAAAATCATCATTGAATTTTTCATAAGATTTGTCATCATACACCTATTAAGAATTGAAAAACATTAGTTTCTTCATCTAATAAACTTGATTCATTTAAATTTGGTTTAGCCCATAAAGCCTTCTTCTTCTTGAAGTACTTCCTTCCTTTATTATAATTCTTTCTATCTATATCCATATATGTCTTCTTTAAATTAATAAGATCTACATAACTTCCTTGTATATGTTCAAGCTTCTTACAATGGTAACAAATGATCCCTTCACCTACAAGAAATTTTTTAGTTTGAAATTTGAATTTTAAATTATTTCTACCATTGTCTTTTCTTTCTTAGCAAGCTTCCATATCTTCTTAATAACATGGCCACATACTCATTATCTTCATCAAAGCTTGAAATATCATGTTCAACATTATCATCAACCTATAAGACAATGTTTTTTCTAATCTCCTTCTTCTTCTTTTTAGAGCAATCCAACTTATCCCTTTGAGTTATAAGTTATTCATCAGATATTAAAAATTTAGAAGTTGATCAAGTGGATAAATAGATAAATGTTTATCCTTACTAATTAGTGTTACTTTTACTTGTCATTCTTTAATGTGGATATTAAGGTGTGAGCATATGCCACATACAAGTGTCTTGTCTTCTTAGGAATATACTAATTCATTTTTTTTATTTATGAAAAGGAGTATTATCTAATAATAATATTTGATGAGTAGATTGTCCTTCGAGAAGTAAAACATTAAGAAAATCATATGTTATATTTTATAAGTAGATATACTCTAGGATGTTAACCCTAAAGAAGGAAACAAGGCTATAATACAAATTGCTCAAAGACAATGGCACCCCAAGGCAGGGGGGGGGGGGGAGAGGGGATCATTGAAATGGGTTTTTTAAAAGTTTTGATTAATTAAAATAGTAAATGAAATTTTAATGCTAATTAGTAAGAGTATAAAATAACACATAATTTTGATAGCTTTGCAAGTGGAGTAAATGATAAAGTAACACATGTAAAAGTAAAAGAAAATAATAAAAATAATATATTTATGTGCTTAGGCCCAGACTTCAACTTTACCTACATTCATGCTAGTAAACTCATAAGCTAAAAATCCACTAAGTCTCAAGTTTTCCTTACAGACATTAGTTTCTTAAATAATAAAGTTATGTACAACATAAGTACTCTCCTTAACAGGTGAGTACAAACCAATCCAATACAATTAAACTTACTTGCCAAATGATATATATATTATAGTATATATATATATATATATTATAATATATATAATATATATATATATATATATATAATATATATATATATATTATATAATATCACTATATATATATATGCAATAATGCTCAAATTATCTGACAATCAAATGGTTAAAATATTTGAGGTGATTTCATAATGTGTTGTTAATCACCTCCCTACTTGTAAATAAAATATAAACTTTACTCTAAAATATATTTACAATTTTATCTTTATGTAGAATATCTTGTTTATTAAAATTATTATGACATATGAAATAGATATATTAAATATTCTTACTAAAAAATGAAGTAATTTGGATAATATCACAAAAAAGATAGTAAATTTTCAAAAGAAATTTAATTCAAAATGTATACACATTAATTATACTAAATAAAGTTTAAGCATATGGGCTTATTATTTTTAATAACATTCATAAGTACTTCTATATTATTTGTGTAAATTTTATGTTTTGTTTGAAGCACTTAAAAATATTAAAATATATGTTAAGTGTAAATTAAGTATTGTTTATTGTATTTAAATTCAATATAAATATGTTATTTTAGTTATATTTTATATAGAAAATGTTCAAAAAATGGTAAATATTATAAGTGTTGATCAACGCCGCGGTGCCATTTCATATCACACCACCATACCTACATAATCCACATCAAGGCACCTACTTTTGATGTTGCAGTATCATCTATCTATTACACTGTGGTGTAGAATTCTAGATTCAAGTGCCATAATGCTCAATTTTATTATTGTTGTGGTGGAGCAATTGTCGAAGATATGAAGCCGCACTTATTCAACCAAAAGATTGAACGTTCCAAATAATAATTGTGCCATGTCAGTAAGGGCCACAATGAAGGTAATATTATAGTGTCAGGGGGCTACTTCATTTTTCTTCGCCACGGTTCCACCTTGTTGAACTAGGTGGCACTTGAACTTGTCCCTCTACATCATATACATAGTTTTTCAATTATATTATTTGAGGAGTTCTATAACTTGAGATAATTCTTGTAAATTCAAGTGTATTTCTTTAGTGTCCCCTTAGATTAAAGTTTGAGGGAGGCTAGAGAAGTGTAAGATACTCTTCCCTGTGGAGATCTTAGCTTGTTTGTGTAAGCAACTTTGTAGTTGGTGAAAGAAGGAATGTGGAGAAAATCATTAGATCCACGTGTAAATTTTCTTATTACTTCTCATGTATCTTTTCTTCTAATGAATGAAATGACGACGAGTTTGCTTGTTAGATTTTTAATCTCTAGTAAATTCTCCAAATTTTTACTGATGATGTAAAAAGCCTAGTAAGTACTAGTATAGGATCTTATTCTATAAGTGATAATTAATTATTTCAATATCTCTTATTCTTCATTACAAGCATATAATGTCTATGTGTGTAGTTAAAATCTAGTGTGATGTATAGCCTTGATGGAGGTATACTAAAATTACTAAGAATATTGAAATAGAATGTTGGCATTCTTAGACATAGGCTATTCAAATATTTCTAGATTCTATGGAGATACTAAAAATGTAAGAAGGCCGTAAACCTTTTTTTTTCATCCACAATAGATCAACAGAGATCTAGGGATGTATATGCTCTAATCCACAACTATAATTAAGAGTCTCATTAGTAAAACTATGTTATTTACATTTATTAGTCCAAAACACTTTTTTTTCAAAAGTATCAAAATCTTTTGCAAGTTTTTATTTTCTTATATTGACAAAAACTTTAAATAATTATTTACATTTAGTAGGATAAATAGTATACTTGAAGTAAGTTGTAGTAGTTAAGTTGTAATTAAGCGGAACACTTTCTTGAGGGTATGATACTATACTCTTTCACTTTATTACTTGTTTTTTTGAAGAAAATGCAAACAAGTGCATTTAAATATTATTGAAAACTAAAAGCAAAAACTAAAGGTAGCCATTAGATTCCTTCTTTTAACAAAGAGATAAAGGAAGGAGGAACCTTATTAAGAACTAAATCGTCCCAAATAAAGGAAGTAACAATAGCATAGTTAGCACAAAGATCCGCTAACTTATTACACTTCCTATCTATACAAATAAAAATGATATTTCTATAGTCTTTGAAAATACCTCTCAAATCATCATTCTTGTGAATAGCACTATCTTGCAATTCCTTGATTACATTTGCATTATCTCCTTCAATGATGATGCCATCATAATTCTTCATACTTTCTTTAAAAACATCTTGAACAGATTGAATAGCAAGCATTTCAAGCCTTGAAATGTCCCAATGAGTAATGGGATATCCAAATGCTAACAAGAACCTACCTTTGGAATCTCTACACACTCCTCCAATACCTCCTTTATAAGATTGAAGTAGAGAAGCATCCACATTAACCTTGATCCAACCGGGTGGAGGGTGATACCAATGAAAATCCAATAGCTTACCAAGCTGATTGACACCCCATTTATCCGAGATAGGTACTGCATTTGAGATAGACATTGAAGCCATAGAGATTGATTCCAATGCAACGAATAAGGAACCCGTTTCCTTTCCTGCGTGAATAAGATTGTTCCTAGCTTTCCAAGTGAAATAAAAAGAATTGCAATATAAGTTGATCAACCAACTATTTTGATCAAAAATCCATAAAATACAATCTGAGAAAGAGCTGCAGTTAGGAATACCAAATCCCCATCTATTTAGATTTTGGAAAACTTCACCCAGCTTTCTACATTTAACAACAATATGTTCAATGTCTTCAACCATATTACAGCCTCTAGGACATTCAAATTGCATTTGCAATCTTCTATAACACAAAAAATGGAAAGTCGGGATTGCTTTGTTAAATATTATCCACCAGAAAACTTTGACTCTAGGTGACAACTTCGCTTTCTTAATCCAATCCCAATAGATTACGTGCTGAAAATCTTGGATTGAAGCTTCATAAGCCAATGCAAAAATTGACTTCCTAGATCATCTATATAAAAGTTCCTATTTATCTTTAGATGTTCTAGCCGTGAGATTGCTTTGCAGAATCAAACTAACAAGATCTGGTCCAAATGTTTTGTTTAGCTCTTCTTCATCCCATCTTCCGTTAGTAACAAACTTATCAACTAAGGCATCATCAAGATCCCGGGGATTGAGATAAGTAGGCCATTTATTGAGATTTTTATCCAAAATCCATATGTCATTAAGTATGTTAATGGAACTCCCATTTACAACATTCCATCTAACAATCGACCTTAAAAACTTTTCTCCATTTTTGATAATAGCCCAAGCTGTAGATCCTCTTTTTTTTTTTTTTAAAAAAAAAAACCTATTTTCAAAACAAGACCCATATTTGGGAAATAATTCTTTATGCAACAAGGAATCCTCCTCTTGAATATATCTCCAAGCAATTTTTGCTCTAAACGGCGCAAGCTTGTCATGGAAAGAATGAAGTCCTCTTCCTCCCCATTTGGTCGGAGAGCATAAAATTTTCCAATTGACAAAATGCATACCCTGATTTTAATAGGATTTATTCCAAATAAAGCTTCTACACAACTTGTCCATCTTTTCAAGTATGCCTTTTGGGATCAAGAATGAGTGCTATGAAAGATGGTATATGACAACAAAATAGTTTTAACTAGATTGAATTTTCTGGCCAATGAGATGTATTTGCTCCCCCAAATATTAATCATTTTCAGGGGTTTCTCAATAATGAATTGGAAGTCTTGAGGAACTAATCTTCTCAAGGAAATTTTAGTCCCAAGATATTGGAATTCTTTAACACTAGGAATCCCCATAATCTTCTTGATTTTCTTCTTCATCCTTCTATTCACAGATTTTCCAAAAAGGACACAAGAGTTATTTGCATTGACTTTTTGGACGGTCCAACCACAAAAGACATTAATAATACATTTAATATATTTGACCTCTTTCACATTTGCTTTTGAAAATAAAAATATATCATTCGCATATAACAAATGTGATATCCTAGGCCCATTAGGAGAAATGCTAATGCCATACTTATCACTTATTTGTTTAAGAGCATTAGACAACAATTGAGCACAAAGGATGAACATGTAGGGGGACACACCCTTGGGGGGGGGGGCATCCTTTCCGAAAACCACACTTGGCCTCAATCCAATATTATGAATTTCCATTAATTATAATAGAAAATTTAGCATTTGAAACGCACTCCATTATTAAGGAAGAAATAGAATAAGGAAACCCGAAATACCTCAAAACTTTTTCCAATATTGGCTAGCCCATGGAGTCATAGGCTTGTTCCAAATCCAGCTTGAAAGAGACCATCCCGCTAGAATATTTAAGAAACCTGAATTTGTGGAAGATCTCATGTGCAACCATAGTGTGATATGTCATAGCTCTGCCCTTAAAAAATGCAGCTTGTTCAAAAGAAATCACTTTGTGAATAACAGAAGAAATTCTGTTTAATAAAACTTTGGCAGTCACTTTGTATATAACATTGCATAAACTAATTGGCCTGAAGTTGGATGGGTAGATAGGATTGGAACTTTTAGGGATCAAGATAATTAGAGTTTCTTTCCAAATGGAATTCATATTTCTAGTAAGAAAAAAATTATTCAAAGCTCTCCAAATATCTTCTTTTACAATTTCCCAATATCTCTTCAAGAATGAGTATGTGACTCCATCATTTCCTGGGGCAATGAACTTCCCTGTATTCTTGATAACAAGTTCAACTTCTTCTATAGAGTTGTCTTTATTTTTGCTGAGAAGATCCTCCTCCTCCAGATGATAGATGGACTTCGGCCATCCTTCCAAATTGCACTCCTTGAACTCCCTTTTTTTTTGAAGAATTGAAAAAAATGTCTTTAATCAAGTGTTGCTCTTTCGTCTCCACTCCATTTTCAGCTTTAATTTTTTTTATGAAATTTGCATTTATCCTTGCACTAGCAAAAGCATGAAAAAATTTAGAATTTGTATCACTTTTTGTGGCCCATTTCACCTTAGCACGCTGCCCCCACCACGTATTAAGACGAGCCAATTTTGAGTTGAGTTCCCAAACCTTCATTTTGAGTATCAAGCACTCATCATTTGAAAGTCCTTCCTTTCCTTCTTTCTCTTGCAGCTCTAGGATCTCTTTATTAAGAAAGTCTTTATCTTGAGTTAAAGCCTTGTGTTTGTCTTTGCTCCAATAGACAAGAGCCTTCAAAGGTCTCTTCAGTTTACTATTGAGAATATGGCCGGAACCCCCATCTTTTTTTTACTCCAGGCTCTTTTAACCACAGCAAAGGATGCAGGATTAGAGAACCAAATATCTTCACACTTAATAGCTTTATTAAGTACAACATTCAAATTCTGAAATTTCAGAATTATTGGACATTGGCCCGAAGAAATTCTAGCAACATGCTTTACTACAAGACGATGAGGAGGGCTTAAAGCAACTGAATTTAAGTAGCACCTATACAGTCTTTCAAGGATTTTGTTAGCTCCAGAATTATTATTGGACCATGTAAATTTGGGTCCAATGCCCCTCAATTCATGAAGATCATTAGAAACTAGAAAGGACTCCATCTATGGCACCCAAGGAGTAAACAAATCTTTTTCCTCCTTTTTTGTCATCTTTATTAAGAATACAATTGGAATCACCTCCAATGACCATAGCTTTGTCAATAGTAGTATATAGTCGCAATTTCTCCCATAGAATTCTTCTTTTGTATGCATCTATGCTACCATAAATAGTAGCAATTCTCCAACTACCCTTGTTTTTTATATCTATCTCCCTAATAATAAATTGGTTTGAAGATTCCAAAACAGTGAAAGAAGCCACATTAGACTTCAAAATAATCAAGATGCCACCAGAAAGGCCAACTGAAGGAACTTGAAAAAAATTCCATCCGGTTCCAATTAATAAATCCACATCTCTTCTACTAAACAAAGAAACTTTAGTTTCCAACAATCCCATAAAAAACTCCATTTTCTTTAACAACCTCCTTCAAATAAAGGGAAGCACTCCTTTTCCTAGCTCCCCTGCAATTCCAGAAGCCAATGGATGACATTAATGCAATGGCCTCTGATTCAGGGTCTATCACTTACAAAGTGATAAGACCCATGTCTCTAAGAGGCTACCTCCAATTTGAGCCATTCTTGAGGTCTCTAACCCCAGAATTTGAATTAAAAATCCAAAGGCTGTAAAACCTTCAAATATTTACAGCCTATAACCACTGGACCTAACCTTTTGAAGAGTTTTGATTGCTTTGAGCCTTATCAAAGCCTCCAATTACTTCTCATACCACTTGCATTGCAAACCTAATTGAGCAGTAACTAGCATATTTTTTCAGACCATTTTATGCATTTTACCCTAGTTGACCAAATGGTCAAGATTGACCCAAAATACCTTATGGGATTTCAATGCCCATTTTCAACTCAATATCCAATTCCAAAACTCTTGAAAACCACTTCCAATGAATTCATAATATAACGCCAAGCTTGTTTGAACTCAAACAGACCTTGGGTCAACTTGGTATGACCAAGTCAACCAGTTTTGACCCCATTACATACACCCCTCCTCTTCAAAATTTTGAACCAAAGTCCATCTCCAATCCTATTGAATGCATGGGATGAACCCCTTGATACCCAACGAGACCCTCTCCTACGAAGCCCAAGCTTGGGCTCTTTTTTTTTTCTTTTTCTACTCGTGTAGCCAATATGGCTTGACCCCAGATACCAAAGAGAGGCCTCCCCTTTTGAGCCATCTTTGATCTTAATCAAATTGAATTCAAATCAAAAGGTGCCATTGAGTTCCCATTGACTTCAATACACCTTTCCTTACCAGCCCCAACCCCGGCTTATGGGTCAAGCTAGCAGCTTTAACCCAGAGTGGCCAAAATCACTTGGGTTGGTATTGAGCTCAACTCTCAACCCTAAGCCCAATTAAAACTTGACCAACACCTCTCCTAGTGCCCTAGGTCCCAATACACTTTCCTCCAGCCAGCTCATGCCTTGGCATAACTTGGGTCAAGAGTTTAGCTAACCCCAAAATAAGCCAAAACCACTTGGGACCCAAAGCATCTTCCAGCTCACAGCAAAATTGACCCAATTGCCACTTGCATCGCGGTGCCACCAGACCAGACCCACTTTCCCACCTCAAGCCCAGGGTCTGGCTGACCGGGTTTGAGCCCAAATCGACCCAACTCCAAGAAGATTTGATCAACCCGAGCCAACTTTTGACCCAGACCAAATTGGATCCAGTTGTCACCTGCATTGGGTGCACCAGACCCAGACCTATCTCCCATACTGAAACCCAAGGTCCCTGAACTGGACTCTGGATCGTGCTCAATCTGACTCGACGAGCAGATTTTTGGACGTCCAATCCAGCCACCAGTCCGATCCAGACCTCCCCATGCCAAATTGACTCCACCCTGGCTCCAGCATTCCCCATTGGCCTCCCCTTAGTTCAACCTGATCCAGACCATGCGCCGACGGCGGTCGAGGCAATGAATTTGGCTCCAGTGGTCCCCCCAGACAATTCCCTGGCTCAATAGGCTGTTGTCCACTCGTTTTGATCCCCACGATCTCCCCTGGACGTCCGCCATCGTCCTACCTGGCTGAGCGATCCGAGCCCCTCAGTTCAATCTTCGAGCCGTACAACTCCCGAAGGTGGCCGATAATAAGCCCCTTAAGCTCGCCAGACCTCAATAACATTGGCATTTCACATCTCTAATACGATTTCTCAGAACTCTTCAAACACTCCCAGAGCGCTTCCTTCGCAGTTCCCCAGATCCGATCCCTCCTTACTGTTTCGCACCAAGCGCTGAAAGCTCCGGCGAATCCTCCGCTGAAGTTGCCCCTCATGGCCGTCCCTTGGTCCCAAGACGTGTCTGAAGGAGAACCTGTTTGCCACCGTACCCCTGAAGTTTACTGATTAAGAACTTCAATGTCGTGAGACTATTCTGCGGTAATCTCCACATCCCAGAGCTCCACTAGCTAGGTAGTCTAATCAAGTGATGAAAGAAACCTTCACCCGAACGGAATTTCCACCGTGGAACATTGAAGGTTCCAACCACCCAATCCTCCCTGTTGAATTTTATCGTAGTTCGGCCGAACGTGATCGCACCGAGAATCAAGCCGAGAGAAGCCCTGCCAGTCTCGATACGAGCTGTGGAAGGTATGAAGACCGGAAATCCTCAGAACGTTGAACTCGATCAAACGGCTCGGATTAAATCCCGCAGTATCGGAGCGCTGCTTAATAGCCCAACCGGTTTCGAATCGATCCACCATCAATGCATGATGGTGATTACAACCGGCGCGTTAATCCGTTTAGGCTATCTTAATAATAGTCTGGCGAATCGGAGCGGCGAGTTGCGTCGCTAGAGACATGACGTGTCAACGCTGCGTGCAGACTGTAGTGAGGGCCGGCAATAATAAATCACAAATTCAAGGAATTCAAAAATGTAATATACTCCAAGCCACTATATACACAAATAGGTTTGTTCTATAATGCTCATTGGAAAAGTCCAGGGAGCTCTAATAAAAGCCATATGGTTCCAGACACTTTAGATAGTCAATTAGGCTAATTTCATTTAAGCATTTCTTAATGTATTTCTTAATACTTTTTTAAAATACATGTCCACCAAAGGATCTCGGAATTTAATGGGAAGATTGAAAATTGGCATCGCTAGTCTCGAGATGTAGACATGTTCCAAATTTTATCTTCCCCATTTTAAGTTGTTCCAAAAGGGCAAATTTTCCCTAATTATTAATATGTTTAAGGGTCATGCTTGCCATTTAATTCAAAAATGGGTATACTAGACCTATCGCTAATGGGGATTTAGTGTGTTTTGGTGTGCTGATGATAGTGTAAGATAAGGAGTGTAGAGCCACTAATTTTTCCCCAATCCAAGCTAGGATAGACCCACCATAGTGAATTTGAAGTGACATTAAGTTCAACCTTGGGTGTCTTGGTTACCACCATAAGAGTAACTCCATTTGATCTCAAATTTGGTGGGATTAGTCCTTAGGGTCGGTGATTCTAGGTCCAAATTTCATCAAATTTGGAGTTTCATTTTGTCCCAACATTAGGAGCTCAAAAAATCCTTCTTAGAAAACTGGCCTAACCCTGATATGATATGAAACCATCCTTACCTTGTTAAAATCCATTTAAATGTCCTTAATTGTCTTTAATTAATTCCCTTAACATAATAGAATTGAAACCCTCTCAAATTGGTCTAGATTTGTCCTAGCTTTATTCCTTAGGTAATTGTTTAACCCAATTTTGAGTTAATCTTTAAAAATCCTAAAAAAATCCCAAAAGGGTTTAACACTTGTTGACTCTGTCCTTGGGTTCATATTATGAACTTTGGAATTGATCCAAGGAGTATTAGGGCTGCAATTCTTGAGGTTTCAAAACCCTAAGCAGAACCCCTAGTCGTAGTAAATTTAATATCCCTAGAATGTGTAAAATTCCTAAATATCACTGTAACTGTATTAGAAAAATTTTAGATTGAATCAACTATATGGCCCAAATATTCAAGTTAGAATCCATTGACTCTCTAAATAATTAAACCTCCATATATAGTTAATACCAGGACCTTCAACATCTTAGGTGACCTTAAGGTCTAAACGGGCCAAAATCTCTAAAAACATAATCAACTTTTCGTAGAAAACTACAAATTGAGTGACTACCTGTCTAACAAATCATAATTAGGTTTAAGTATTGTATTAAAAATTTTTAAATCCCTTAAGTTACTTAAATTTTTAAAAGTCAGATATTTACTCCCTAGTTAATGTATCCGGTAATCCTTTAAAACCATTAATTTTTCTAACCTCTAAAATCCTTTTAATAGGTCATTAAAATCTCACCAACCATTAAATCAGTAATTATTCCCTAATCATTAATTTATCTCTTTAATTCAACCATTTAAAAATAACTTAATTAACCCGATTTGCTATCGTGGGTAACCCAGCCTACGCAGCATTAGCTTGGCCCCAAGAAGCTGAAATAATACTTTCACGGCCTCGGTGTGAAACAAGGTAAGCATAATTAGGCTTCTTAAAATTCTATTTAACTAAAATCCTAATTTATTAATATTAAGTTTAAACTTCAATTCCCTTTAGGCCTTAACAAATCAAAAACTTTAGATAACTTTAACTAATCACCCACTCTTAGGATAGTACCCTGCCACACGACCTTCACACACACTTTAGATGATGTGCCTAAGGACAACAACCAATAGCATCTAGTAGGACAGGTGTTGAGCTTTATTGGTTGTGTGCTGATTTTTTCGTGGTTTTTCACTGCATGTTAGGTGGAAAAAATCTCCTGTCAGATAGCAGCCGCTCAACGCTAGCTCTACTGGAACTCTAATGATCGTTATCCGCGTCGCCAAGAGCTACACTGCGGATCATACAATCACTGAGGACCTCAACACATTGTCTCGCGCATTGTCGAATCTGTCGCACAGCTACCGTGCGTCGAGTTGCACGCGTGTTGACCTGCAGCTTCTGATCAACTCACGACGCTACCTATACCGCTCTCGTGCAGCTCCTGCGCGATGGGCTCGAAATGGATCAGCACTCGATATATCCTACATCCGGCACAGCAATAGTAGACCGCTGTCCGTATGCTGTGCATTGACGAGACTGCTAACATCGGCCGCTACTGAAACACCAAGTGAAAGCTCGTGGCCATTCTTATACGTATCAGTCAGCCGTGCGGACTCGACCGCAGTCCAGACGTGGTAGTCCATCCGCGGACGATATCTCTGTCCTCTATGCGGTAGATGAGAGCACGCATGAGTCAACGTATGCAGAATACACGCCATCGCCCGCGGATCCGCGCATCTCCTCATGGCGTGAGTGCCAGCACGCGACTGAGCTTCTGGGTCAATTACACAACTGCGCACGTACTCATTATGCCGCTCTCCGCGACCGCAGTATATCGATCACTGATGCGGCCGTGTCATGTAGCTAACTGGCTACGCTCTCTCAGTACTAGGTTACGATCTCGTGAATGTCCCTCCGCACTAGTTTTCTTAGACAGCGTTTGGCCAACGCTCATGCAGGATCAGCGCAGTACAAAGAGGCGGGGCTAAGTTTACAAGAGATAATAACCAATCCTAGATCAATTGTGCTACTAAGTCAATCTCGCTGATGCACCCCGCAGCTGCATTATGTAGAAGCGGACCCGATCGTCCTGACGGGAATGGATTTCCGTCTTATCGGCACACGTATCCGATCGAGCGGTGATAGCATGCGTGCTGCTGCTTCTCTGTCGACTAATGACTGATGAGAATGAAGCTGATTCCCGTCAGCGCTCGGTCGTCTCTCACACTGACATGCGAGTCAGACTCACACCTGCAAGATTCGAGATGCACGACGTCACTACTCTCGATCGCACTATCGCTCCAATCGCGAGACTGGATCATACTCATGAAAACGTCTCACAATACTCAGATACAGTCAGGCAGCATCGACGTCCATGTCCTGCACGTCAGTATCATTGGGCGCTGCGACTAGACATCAGCTAACAGCTCTAGATCGTGCTGTTGTCTATGTTCAGTCATATCAGCGAAGCGCACAGCTACACTCTAGTGCAGTACATACTCACGATACGTAGATTGTCAAAGTCTGCGCGTGTGGCCACGATTGCAATGCACTCATCTACCATAACTCTCGTCACTAAGGACATGAATGGTACCACTCACCAAAACTCATCTGCTATGCAGTCGCTACTCAGCTAGATTCAGGAGCATACCGAATAACGCAGTTACAATGAACAGAGTCAGTCCCTTCTGCTCCTGTCTGCCACATTTATGTCTCATCCATCCATATCTGGTCCTCTATAAACAGACACACTGAGGAGTCTCTCGGTACGGCTCGACACGTGTTAACGTTCTGCGATACCTTCTCTGTCGAGTGCATTATTCGAACGCGCTCAGCAATGACATAACTGATCGCAGAGTCAAGTCCTGACTATGCATACGTCGCGTTAGTCTTGAAACCATGTGTCTGCATACGCACTGTCTATGGCAATATGAGAGCTCTATTCCTGTCCCCCGTATGCACGGCTTCCTGCCCACCATTCGCTATATACGCTACCACAACTCGCTGCGCTGCACATACTCCTATGAAATTCTTACTAATTATCAAGTGTTGTCGAAAGCTTAATTCTCTGCAGATGGGACTACATTAGATCCAAAAGCTTGGATTCAAAGATGGAAAGGAGCCCCTTTATGAAAAGAAGAAATCCTATCTCCAGCTTTTGGAAACTCCACATTTGGAAATCCAAATTTGACATCACTTCTCTCTTATACTTCCAAAGAGGAAGCAGTGGCCTTCCCTTAAGGGGGAGGTCCCTCTTATCATTTGGGTAGGTTCACGTGCAAGAATCCAGGAGTTGAAGGAAAGGAGTCCAAGAAGGGCAAGACTGAAGACTTGAAGATTGAGAGTATCCCACTACAAATTACTTGCATCATTATTGAGGCTTAGAAATCCGTGCGTTATGTCAGTGGTGCCTGGCCACTTTCTTTCTGCGAAACTCTGGTTTGTAATAAGCAGGGCAACTTTGCCTATGGACATTTATTAAATTAGTTAATATTTGACTGTGATTGTAATTGATTGCCTTTAGAATTGCTTGCTCTTTTCTAGTTTTTTGGCGATTGTGTGCCCAATTGTTTTTCGTCTAGATACGTGAGGATTCGTGAGGGTGCTGACAGTTTTTTCTCATAAACTTTTAAAAGTTAAAATTTTGTGAGTCTAAGTAACATAGAAAGATAACGAATCTAGGGAATTAGTCGGGGATCAACCCCGGGTCGCATGCATATTACTGCATTACTTCCCTTGTTTAGACCCTTCCCCGCCTGCGGTAGAGTCCGGATAGTCTGACCTATGAGGACGACGGTCGGCCGGACCTGGGGAAGCCCAAGTTTCTAAAAAAATTATTTTGTAAGCCGTTTTTTTTAAATTCAACCATATTTGACTTAAGGTTTTTTAACTAGCATAGCATTTACATTAGAAACAAATTAAAGAGAGTCAAAATTTTAATTTCATATTCCTTACCATTTTGCCACCCAACATAAGTCAAAGGGGCCAATTAGGAAAATTTTAGATGTCGTCCCCAACTCTCCAATTTTAAGTACAACATCCCATACCACTCTTTCATAAAGACCGGACTCATCTCTTTTAAACTCGACTAGGTGGTTAGCTGGTCTCCCCAATCCAGGATGGGTGGTAAAGGTCCAAGGCTTTTTCACTACATTAGTTAGGGATCGGACGACTGTGGTCCAGCGTTCCAAATTAGATCTAGGATCCGGGGCAGATCTTTGATTATAGACCCCAAATTTTCGGGAATATAATCCCAAATTTCTAATTTAAAATGCTCAAATCCAAAATTAAAATTTTCTTTCAATCTTAAAATTGTAAAGCCCAATACTTAGATTAAGTGGGACACTTCCAGATGGTTCTGGAATCTAAAAGTGTCCCCTACCTCTTCTTCCTTTGATTTTGTTAATAACTGTTCAATTTTGATTCCACTTCCCCTTGATTTTCCAAAAATTCTATCAATTTTTTTTTGATAATCACTCCTAAAAATCTAAACAAAATTTGTTATTATTTTAATCGAGAGTTTTCGTAGGGGACTCTGTCTTCCTTGATGTAATTAACTAC
>NW_021319209.1:16408-89228 GCF_001605985.2 Dendrobium catenatum | reverse complement strand
AATGTGATGACATAATGCAAAAGAGGGGAAGGATTCCCCTTTTTTCTTTTGAATTTCATCCAATCTCTACTCCTTAGATTCAATTTAATAGAACCTAAGCTTTTAAGTTGTCTAAGGACCTTTCTTCTTAGAGCTTGGGAACTTTAACCTCTCTCATTAGTTTTGCTCAAGCCGCATTCCCTCCAAGACCAAATTGTTTGTTGTTTGTTCACAGCCATATTAAAGGCAATTCGTTAATAACAGGTCACTATATTTCACTCTCTCATATTCCTTTCATGCACATTATCAAGAACTAGGTAATAGTGAAAAGTCTGCTTTCATATACCAGTAGAAATTCTTTTATCTTCCCCTTGTGGTGTAAAACAGATCAGAATTCTATCTCAAATTTTTTCAGCTCTTTCTTCCATATCTACTTAACGGAATCATTCGGATTCCTGATTTGCCTCCAGGGTTCTTTCATATTGATTCTTCCTTTATTTATAGTAATTATATTCTTCTTCGGCGCCTTTAAACGATTTTAATTATTGCAAACTCGATTTATTCTGAATTGGTTAGACATAGAACCTTGCTTCTTGGATCTTGTTTTCTACTCGGTGAAGTTTTACATGTGAGATTCGAAGGTCCGTAGCCATCTTATTGAATTTGTTTCTTGTGTATCTTGCCAGTTCATTCTGATTATTGAATCATATTATACAAACACAACTTTCCAATCTAGACAAGTATATGAGATTCCTATCACATTTCTCTGGATCATTAGTTCTTTTACAGTTCATCATTTTGCCATCAGCAAAAAAAACAAGTGTATATTGTGGGATCTTTCTCTACTTCAAATCCTTTAATGAATTTTGCTATTTAAGATCCTTCAATACCCATCTCGCCGAATTGCAGTTTTTTGAATCCATAGTTTATTGGACACATCGGCACTGGCAAATATTCCTTCTTCTATCTCCTACATTTTGGAATGATTTTCCATTCTATCATATATGGCTTCCCATCATGGATGCAATCATACAACATGTTGATTTCTGTAGTCCCATCATTGGAGAGGAAGTTTGGCATTCTAATCTAAACCGATGGCATGAGCCTTTGAAAGGAAGCGGGGAGAAGGATGGTGACCACTTGTCCATGTCTATCTATGTCATTTCTAAACATGACCAAGGCCCATGGATAGCACTGATGATGCCTCTTTCTCATCAATGACATTAATTCCATTCCCAAAAAGAATTTGTTAAGTTGAATTTTTTGACTCAGCCCATTGCCTCCTCAGCTCTGAGAAAATCAATTGGAAAGGAAGCATTTAGACTCGAATACCATGAATAACCATGAATTCTGAAGCTTCAACATTCTCCCATTCATTAGACAAATGAACTTTGACTACCTTGTCCTCCCCCTGTAAATTCATTCTTGAAGTCACAGTAGTGACATTAATATTGTTCTTCTTGGTCCAAGGCATTAAGGAGGCACAAAACTTATAGAGGTTTCTGAAGCATTCACCTTCTGAATACAAGCCTGCTGTACAATCTCCAGTTCAGCATTTTCACAAACACGAACTTCCTCCAGATCAAAATTTCCCTTTTCCTGATTAGTACTATCTTTAATTTCCAAATTATCATCAAGATAATTCTTATGGGCTTCTTAATTTTCTCATCCATCCAACTGAGAATGATGTAGTACATTTCTCGAAAGGATGTAGTTGCTCACGACAGCGCCTTAACCATTACAAAATATCAATCGGAGAATCCATTTTTGAAGATCACAGAAAATATCTGAAATGATGTTTTTCCCTTTACCAATTAACTCCATTGGTTCTTCAAATTCAAAGGCCCCTTCAATGATAATCAATGGCTTCCTAGAAAAATGGACCTTTCCTATCCAACTTGTTTGAAACTGCGTCTCAACAAGTGTCGTGAGGAAGAAGAAGGATATAGCATGTAGAGAATGAGACAGCAGTCGAATTTGCACGGTCACTCACAGTTTGTCCACCAGCCAAGGTAGACCAAATTGCGAACGTTCCGCCGCATGAAAGCCGTGAATCAAATTTTAAAAAATAAAACGAGGTTTCTCTCACTAGAATCAGAGTTTCACTTTAATACTTGATTCGACAAGTATTCTTACATAATTATAGTGATGTTTTACTAATTTATATAAAGATAATGTAATTATATTTAAACTAAGCATGCCATATATAATAATCAACACTAGGCATTTATTATTTAGTATTGTACGATACTAATTTATGGATGATCTAATATTTTGAATAATCTTTATTCTTTATATAATAAGTAATCATACTTAAACTAATCATACTCGGACAAACTAGTATCATATACTATGATTTTAAATTTAATAAGATATTTAGACTATTTTTGAATTAAAATTAAGAGAATACAAATAAAATGTTCATTTTGTACTATACAATACATATCATACTACATAAAATATAAAGAAACACTATGTACATGAATGATCAATTGGGTTTGTAAGGCATTGATATTAATGGACACTAAGAGTGGAGTGAATTTGTGTTTTAAAAAAACAAACTTGTATTTTTCAAAAATCTCTTTTGAAAATAAAAAAAAAACTAATTTTAGCTTTACTTAAAAAATAAGAGCTTGTAATGCAGAATTAATAATAGAAAAAACTAAATACTAATATTTTATTTTTTATGGTAAAATAAATATCAAAATATTTTTCTCCTTATGTTTTTATTTTGTTGTCTTTGCTGACAAAAATTAAGCACATAATATCAATGTTTTTTTATTTCTTTTAATTTCACATTTGCAAAGAACAAATGTGAAAGAAATAAAGACACAAAAAACTTAAATAAAAAAGATACAATCACTTCAAAAATTTAAGTGGTTAGTGGTGGTCAAACTTGACCTACATTCACTCCATAAAGTTCTTCTCTCGAGGTATTGCACTAACTCATTAGTTTCTCCTTCTTCTCCCACAAACAGGCAAAGAAGCCCTTCTCCAATAATACTCCACTCTCAACACAATTGAGAGTCAAAATCTTTTTCACCCCTTTGGTAAAAGTAGAGAAACACAAAATCCTTTTCACCCTCCTAGTGAGGAAAAGAACCTAAATCACTTTCACCATTGATGAGGCAGAAATCTTGAAGTTTTTTCTCCTTCATGATGAGGTGGAAGAATCCATGAATATTATTTCAACCTGAATGTGGCAGAGTATATAAGGCCTTTTAACCCCAAGAGGTTCTTCTTAGAGTTTCCCTTAAGATATACTTGACACATAGAAGAAATTTGAGGGAAACTTGGCTAGAGCATCCATGTGTAAACTCTCTTACACTCCCTTGTACCCACAAGGCTCTTATCCCTCTTCAAACATATCACACCTCTCTCCCTTGCAAAGCGTCTCTCTTCAAACCCTTAATTATAGAATACTTAAGCCCTTGACTTCTAAATACACTAAAACAAAATAATTCTTAAATATCTGACTAAATGAAAATTAAAATTAAATATTATCATCACAATTCAATATTAGTAATATCTTAAGGTTCATATATTACGATTAGTTTAATTCTATTATCAAGTTAGGTTTCCCATCGATTAGTACTTCCCTCAAGATCATAATGTTAACCTGATATCCATATATCATATATATGTGAATTGAGTATAGATAAGCTACCAATGAAAATGGAAAAATAATGCCTCTGCTAACCTGCCCTAGAGTCATCTCCATGTTTCTTCCTTACTATATTTGGTGATCATTTATCATCAAGAAAGTTTTTTACTTCCTTTGTTGATGTTGTTATTTCTAATTTTCTTTTTCAGTTTTAGTTTCGATGTTTCTGCATGCGCATTAGATGGATATTGGGTTTTTAATGGGAAAGTTTACTCACTCTTAAGGATTCTTTTAAATGGTGATTCTTGCTTCTTCTAAATTTCTTGGTCTTAAAAACTACTTCACATTGTGTTTGTTGGCCATGTGGATTTCAAAGAGGAAGTTCTTGTGCTTGCTGCTCCCCTCAACTTCGCTTTGTTAAAAAAAATTTAGGTCACGGATCTTCGCTTGAAACTATCCAAAAATTCTTTTTTTAAACTAAAACTTATTGTCATTTATACTATCTCAATCCTAAACATGTGTTTGATTTAGCTTGAGAATGATCTTGATTATTTTAGGTGTGTTGCACTTGATCATACTTTGTGAGCAATTATTTCATGAAAGTTTTCAAATGTCCCCTTTGTTTTGATATATTGACTTTGAATCCCCCAAATTCTTATTTAGGTATCATTCCCAATCATAGCCTCAATATTCTACTCGTATCATGTATGGCCTTGCTCTCTCTTAGAAGTCTCTAAAAGATAATGGCCTTCATACCAACACTCAATCCCTCGCCTGAGCATTAAAATTTACAGGGTCCTTGCGCTGAGTTTAAATGTCACCAAAAATTTTGGATAAAGTTTGCATTGGCATCTAATAGCTTGGGTACATCAATCGATAAATTTTGATGATTTTTCCCTATATTGTTCTCAATGTAAAAATATGTTAGGTCACTCAAAATGGATGTAGCATCTTCCATCCTCATCATTCTCACTCTTTTTAACTGCAGTTCTTAATATTAGTTACAAGGTGGATAAGATATATTTAGAATAAGCTTGGTAATGTATTCTTTGGGCAATGAAGTGGCATTGGAGCATATGACTTTGGGTGAGATGTCATTTGACTACTGTGACCTTTTGGCCCCATTGGCCTTATTTTTTCTCGATGGGTGTTAATAATTAGCTCTTGGATTTGAGGTAATTTGTTGCTTGAGTGACAAGGATTTAGGCCTGAATCGGGTCCAACTGATGTTATTATTAGAAATGATGTTGGCCTTTCAGTGGTAGCTGGGAGTTCATTGGATTCTGTCTTACCTTGAAATGATCATGTTTATGTGGTGGAGGATGTGGCACCTTTCGATATTCATTACACTATACTTATTGATGGTTCTATATTGCCAATAATTGTATGCATTAAACTTTAGGGCTAGTCCTACTAATTTGGTGTTTGAGAGTAGTGTGTGAGGCTTCTTAAGATTTTGGTATGGTGGTGAGTGGTTTGAGAACTAGGTAATTTGGATGATAAATCTTATGATCAAGGTAATGAGGAAAGTTGGGTGCCATAGTGAAAATGTACCAATATCCAATTATTATCTAGTGTTAAGTTAGCTTACCTTGCTAGGTAGTGTAGTGTAGAAGATAAGGATATGCATGATGGAAATTCCATCACCAAGAGGAGAGAAAATGAAATGAGAAGGAATTGGAGGTTAGGGATATACTTTAACTTAACTCATTCTTCAAAATTACGGAATGTTGGTAGTTTTAAAAATAAGTAGTTAAGCATAGATAAACTTGCATTTATTTTTTTTTTTTAGAGATAGTTGTATGCCTAAAAAGGAAAAAAAATCCGTAAAATACTAAACGGATGATAGGAAAAAGATGGAGGATTGCGATAAAAGGTAGATTGACATACATAAACACAACAACAAACAACCAACATCAAGCCTTTGGACTCACCACTATATGAGGATCGATAAGACCCACGGCAACAAATGAATCCTTATCACATTATGAGCCTGACGTTTATAAGAGGGCTTGCGCTCGTAGGAGATTTGAAACCCCACACACCTGATTTCAAAATTAATCTTTTTAAAAAACCCCTCTTAGATTTCTTTGGGAAAAGTAAAAAATGATTGCCATTATCATATTAGAAGAATTATCATTGAAAGGTGATACCTCCCTTTGGGGAGATACATCCTTCTTTGATAAGGATTTGGATATGAATTCGGCAATCATACTCCTTTAGTATCATAACTAGATTATTTAGTTGAACTCTACCTCGTCCCCTCGGGGCCGTGTCGAGTTCTCTTTAGAATCTAGCCATGATATTCAAAACAAATTACATAATTCTAAGGCTGAACACCGTTGTGGAATTTTATTTTTGCCTTTAGGGGTGATATACCTTTCCGAGCGAGTTGATTCGACTTCTAGAATTAGAATTAAATCTCAATTTCAAAATTCCCAAAGAAAACAAAAATTTTCAAAACCTGTTTTCAAAATTCCACCAACACCCTCCCAAACCAAGAATTGTTAAGTTGAATTATTTGAACTGAGCCCATTGCCTCCTTAGCTCTGAGAAAATCAATTGGAAAGGAACATTTAGACTGAATACCTTGATAACCAGTGAATTCTGAAGCTTCACTAAATTCTCCCATTCATTAGACAAATGAACTTTGACTACCTTGTCCTCCCCTGTAAATTCATTCCTGAAGTCCAGGTCAGTGACATTAATATTGTTCTTCTTGGTCCAAGCATTAGGAGCCAAACTTAGAGGTTTCTGAAGCATTAACCTTCTGAACAAAAGCCTCTGTACAATCATCCAGTTCAGCATTTTCACAAACACGAACTTCCTCCAGATCAAAAATTTCCCTTATTTCCTGATTAGTACCATCTTTAATTTCAAAATTACATCAACGATAATCTTATGGGCTTTGAAATTTTCTCCCATATCCAACCTGGAATGAGTAGTACATTTCTTCGAATTGGATGTAGATGCCTCATCGACAGCGCCTTTAACCATTACAAATGATTCAATCGGAGAATCCATTTTTTTGAAGATCACAGAAATATCTGAAATGATGTTTTCCCCTTTACCAATTACCTCCATTGGTTTCTTCAAATTCAAAAGGCCACCTTCATTGATAATCAATGGCTTCCCAGAAAAATGGACCTTTCCATCCAACTTGTTTGAAACTGCGTCATCAACAAATGTCGGTGGAGAAGAAGACAGGATATAGCATGTAGAGATGACCTGAGTCGGAATTGCACGTCAACTCACAGTTTGTCCACCAGCCAAGGTAGCCAACTGGCGAACGTCCGCCGCCATGAAAGCCGTGAATCAAATTTTTAAAAACAGAACAGAGTTTCTCTCACTAGAATCAGAGTTTCACTTTATTACTTGATTCGACAAGTATTCTTACATAATTTAGTGAGTTTTTACTAATTTTATATAAAAGATAATGTAATTATATTTTAAACTAAGCATGCCATATATTAACTCAACACTAGGCATTTATTATTTAGTATTGTACGATACTAATTTTATTGTATGATCTAATATTTGAATAATCATTTTCTTCTTTTATAAATAAGTAATCATACTTAAAACTAATCATACTGGACAAACTAGTTCATATACTATGAATTTTAAATTTTTAATAAGATATTTAGCTATTTTTGGAATTAAAATTAAGGAATCAAATAAAAGTTCATTTTGTACTATACAATACATATCATACTACATAAATAATAAGAACATATGTACATGAATGATCAATTTGTGGTTGTTAAGGCACTTGAATTTTAATGGCACACTAAGAGGTGAGTGAATTTGTGTTTTTAAAAAAACAAAACTTGTATTTTTCAAAAAATCTCTTTTGAAAATAAAAAACTAATTTTTTAGCTTTACTATAAAAAATAAGAGCTTGTAATGCAGAATCTAATAATAGAAAAAACTAAATACTAATATTTTTATTTTTTATGGTAAAATAAATATCAAAATATTTTTCTCCTTTATGTTTTTTATTTTTTTGTCTTTGCTGACAAAAATTTAAGCTGTCATAATCTCAATGTTTTTTATTCATATTTGCAAGAACATAAATGTGAAAGAAATTAAACACCCAAAAAAGAGTTATAAAATAAAAAGATACAATCACTTCAAAAATTTTATAGTGGTTTGGTCAAACTTGACCTACATTCACTCCATAAAGTTCTTCTCTCGAGGTATTGCACTAACTCATTAGTTTCTCTCCTTCTTCTCCCACAACAAGGCAAAGAAGCCTTTCCAATAATAACTTCCACTCTCAACACAATTGAGAGTCAAAATCTTTTTCACCCCTTTTGGTAAAGCAGAGAACCAAAATCCTTTTCACCCTCCTAGTGAGGAAAAGAACCTAAATCACTTTCACCATTTTGATGAGGCAGAAATTCTTGAAGTTTTTTCTCCTTCATGATGAGGTGGAGAATCCTGAATTTATTTCACCAACCTGATGTGGCAGAGTAATAAGGCCTTTTTAACCCCAAGAGGTTCTTCTTAGAGTTTCCCTTAAGATATACTTTGACACATGAAGAAATTAGGAGAATCTTGGCTAGAGCATCCATGTGTAAACTCTCTCTTACACTCCCTTGTACCCACAAGGCTCTTATCCCTCTCTCAAAACATCACAACTCTCTCCCTTGCCAAAAGCTCTCTCTTCAAACCCTTAATTATAGAATACTTAAGCCCCTTGACTTCTAAAATACACTTAAAACAAAATAAGATTTCTTTAAATATCTGACTCAAAGAAAAAAATTAAAAATTAATTTAGTCATCACAATTCATATAGTAATATCTAAGGTTCATATATTACGATTAGTTTTATTCTCCCCTTAGTAGTTTATGATTACTATGTCCCTCCACGATCAGTTAAATGGTTTCAACCGATCATCCAATATGATCATATAGTTGTGTAGTATGATAGCTACCAATGAAAATGGAAAAATAATGCTCTCTGCTAACCTGCCCTAGAGCTTCATCTCCATGTCTTCTTCCTTACTATATTTGGTGATCATTTTATCATCAAGAAAGTTTTTTTTACTTCCTTTGGTTGATGTTATCTATTTCTAATTTTCTTTTTCAGTTTTTAGTTTCGATGTTTCCATGGCAGCTGCGCAGTTGATGGATCTTGGGTTTTTTAATGGGAAAGTTTTTACTCACTCTTTTAAGGATCCTTTAAATGGTGATTCTTCTTCTTCTAAGTTTCCTGGTCTTAAAACTACTTCACATTGTGGTTTGTTGGCCATGTGGATTTCCAAAGTGGAAGTTCTTGTGCTTGCTGTTCCCCTCGACTTCGCTTTGGTTAAAAAAAATTTAGGTCTCTGGTCTTCGCTTGAAACTATCCAAAAATTCTTTTTTTAAACTAAAACTTATTGGTCATTGTTTTTTACTATTCTCAATCCTAAACATGTGTTGATTAAGCTTGAGAATGATCTTGATTATTTTAGGGTGTTTGCACATAGATCATACTTTGTGAGCAATTATTTCATGAAAGTTTTCAAATGGTCCCCTTTGTTTGATATTGATTTTGAATCCCCCATAATTCTTATTTAGGTATCATTTCCCAATCATAGGCCTCATATTTTTTCTACTCGTATCATGTATGGCCTTGCTTCTCTCTTAGGTAGTCCTCTAAAGATAGATAATGCTACTTCTACCAACACCAATCCCTCTAGTACACGGGTCCTTGCTGAGTTAAATGTCACCAAAAATTTTTTGGATAAAGTTTGCATTGGCTCTAATAGCTTGGGTTACATTCAATCGATAAATTTTGATGATTTTTCCCTATATTGTTCTCAATGTAAATTGTTAGGTCACTCAAAATTGGAGTGTAGCATCTTCCATCCTCATTCTACTCCTACTGTTTAGTTACAAGGTGGATAATGATATATTTAGGAATGAGCTTGGTAATGTTTCTTTGGGCAATGAAGGTGGCATTGGGCATATGACTTTGGGTGAGAATGATTCATTTGAACTTGTGATTTTGGCCCCTATTGGCCTTATTTTTTTCGATGGTGTGTTAATAATTTAGCTCTTGATTTGGGTAATATTGTTGCTTGTGTTGACAAGGATTTAGCTCTGAATCTGGGTCCAACTGATGTTATTATTAGAAATGATGTTGGCCTTTCAGTGGTAGCTGGGAGTTCATTGGATTCTGTCTTACCCTTGAATGATCATGTTTATGTTGGTGAGGATGTGGCACCTTTCGATATTCATTACACTTACTTAGTTGATGGTTCTATGAATGCCAATAATTGTTGCATTAACTTTAGAGCTAGTCCTACTAATTTTGGTGTTGTGGAGGTGTCGGGTGAGGCTTCTTTAGATTTTGGATGGGGTGGATCTAGGTAATTTGGATGATAAATCTTATGATCAAGGTAATGAGGAAGTTGTGGTGCCTCTAGTAGATGTACCAATATCCATTATATCTAGTGTTAAGTTAGCTTACCTTGCTAGGGATAGTGTAGTGTGGAAAGGATAATGGTTGCATGATGGAAATTCTTCACCAAGAGGGGAGGAAATGAATGAGAAGGAATTGGAGGTTAGGGATAACTTTAACTTAACTCTTCTTCAAATTACGGATGTTGGTTTTTTCAAAAATAGTGTTAAGCATAGAAAATTGCTTTTTTTTTTTTAGAGACTGTTGTTGCCAGGTCCTAAATACTGGATGAGAAAAGTGGAGGATTGCATTAGGTAGTTGACACAACAACAACAACAATATCAAGCCTTTGTCCCACTATATGAGGTCAGCAACATGAATCCTTTTTCACCATTATGACTACATGAATCCTTTTTCACCATTATGACTGGTTAAATGTCTAATTCTCATTTAAATCAAATAAATAAATATCATTTCTAATATTTTCTAACCATGTCTTTTTAGGTCTACCTCTACCTTTCTTAACATAAGTTGAATCTAATACCTCAACTTTCCTAATCGAGCCATTGGAACACCTTCATTTATTTTAACCAAACCATCCAAGGTGGCTCTCTTTAATCTTATCTTCCACTGGAGCTACTCCAACCTTTTCACATATATGCTCATTTTCTATTCTATCTCTAAGGGTCAAGCCACTCATCAACATAAGAATCCTCATCTCTGCGAAAATCAACTTAGTATTATGCTTCTCTTTTAATGGCCAACATTCATCACCATTAAGCATTGTAGGTCTCTCCACCATCTTATAGAATTTTCCCATAAGTTTGAGGGGGGATTTTCTATCGCACAACAAGTCAGATGCATTCCTCCACTTCAACCATCCAATTTGAATTCTGCTGATAATATCCCCATGTTGATAATATCTTCATCTATTTCACCATCACTCTAAACAATAGAACCAAGATATCTAAAACATGTACTCTTATTAATGACTAAATCGTCCAAAGTCACAATCCCCTCACTACTTTTACTACAACTAAAATTACACTCCATATATTCAATTTTAGATCAACTCAAGTGAAAGCCTTTAGACTCTAAGATTTAAGTCCATAATTAAAGTTTACCTTGAACTCCCTCTCTAGTCTTATCAACAAGAAGAATATCATCATCAAAAAGCATACACCAAGTTACATCCTCTTGAAAATGTCTAGTGAGAACATTTATAACTAAAGCAAAAGGATATGGACTTAAGGATGATCCTTAACATTAGTATCACGCTGCAACCTACGCTCCATAACTCGCTCACATAGTTTTAAAGTATGACACATTAACTTAATTCCTATATAATTCACACACTTATGTGCATCACTTTTATTCTTAAAATTAGGAATTAATACACTCATTCTCCACTGATCTAGCATCTTTTTAGTCTTTAAAATAGTATTAAAAAGTTTAGTAAGCCAAGAAATTTATTCATATCCTAAGCATTTTCATATCTCTATTGGAATATCATCAGGTCCAACTGCTTTTCCACAATTCATTTTTCTCAAAGCCTCTCTGACTTCAATTTTACTTATACGCCGATAAAAATAAAAATCTTTATTTTCATTTAGGGTGATAAAGTCACTAATGTCAATCGAATTTTTACATTCTTGATTAAAATGTTTAGCAAAATATCTCATCCAATTTTATTGAATATCATCTTCTAAGAAAAGTTTTTTTGACCTTCATCCTTAATACACTTCACTTGAACTAAATCCTAGAATTATTTTGCACCCACCAGGTTAAGGTAGAGTACCCGTAATTTTTTTTTTCCTGGTGAAGGAAGAGAACCTATGGCTTCATCCTTATAGCCTTTCTCTCTAGAGCTACCCAAGAGACCAATAAAGAAATCAGGAGGAAATAAGACAGTAGCTTCCCGTGAGGATGTGGCACCTTTCGATATTCATTACACTTACTTAGTTGATGGTTCTATGAATGCCAATAATTGTTGCATTAACTTTAGAGCTAGTCCTACTAATTTTGGTGTTTCGAGGTGTCGGGTGAGGCTTCTTTAGATTTTGGATGAGGTGGTGACTTGGTTGAGCTAGGTAATTTGGATGATAAAGCTTATGATCAAGGTAATGAGGAAGTTGTGGTGCCTATAGTAGATGTACCAATATCCATTATATCTAGTGTTAAGTTAGCTTACCTTGCTAGGGATAGTGTAGTGTGGCAAGGATAATGGCTGCATGATGAAAATTCCTCACCAAGAGGGGAGGAAATGAATGAGAAGGAATTGGAGGTTAGGGATAACTTTAACTTAACTCTTCTTCAAATTACGGATGTTGGTTTTTTTAAAAATAGTGTTAAGCATAGAAAATTGCTTTTTTATTTTTTTTTATTTTTTTAGAGACTGTTGTTGCCAGGTCCTAAATACTGGATGAGAAAAGTGGAGGATTGCATTAGGTAGTTGACATAACAACAACAACAACAACATCAAGCCTTTGTCCCACTATATGAGGTCGGCAACATGAATCCTTTTTCACCATTATGACTGGTTAAATGTCTAATTATCATTTAAATCAAATAAAGAATTATCATTTCTAATATTTTCTAACCAAGTCTTTTTAGGTCTACCTCTACCTTTCTTAACATAAGTTGAATCTAATACCTCAACTTTCCTAACCAAGCCATTGGAACACCTTCGTTTATTGTAACCAAACCATCCAAGGCGGCTCTCTCTAATTTTATCTTCCACTGTAGCTACTCCAACCTTTTCACATATATGCTCATTTTCTATCCTATCTCTAAGGGTCAAGCCACTCATCCACATAAGAATCCTCATCACTGCAAAAAATCAACTTAGTATTATGCTTCTCTTTTAATGGCCAACATTCGTCACCATTAAGCATTGTAGGTCTCTCCACCATCTTATAGAATTTCCCCATAAGTTTGAGGGGGGCTTTTATAGCGCACAATAAGCTAGATGAATTCCTCCACTTCAACCATCCAACTTGAATATGTTGATAATATCTTCATCTATTTCACCATCACTCTAAACAATAGAACCAAGATATCTAAAACATGTACTCTTATTAATGACTAAATCGTCCAAAGTCACAATCCCCTCACTACTTTTACTACAACTAAAATTACACTCCATATATTCTATTTTAGATCAACTCAAGTGAAAGCCTTTAGACTCCAAGGTTTACGTCCATAATTAAAGTTTACCTTGAACTCCCTCTCTAGTCTTATCAACAAGAAGAATATCATCATCAAAAAGAATACACCAAGTTACATCCTCTTGAAAATGTCTAGTGAGAACATTTATAACTAAAGCAAAAGGATATGGACTTAAGGATGATCCTTGACATTAGTATCATGCTGCAACCTACGCTCCATAACTCGCTCACATAGTTTTAAAGTATGACACATTAACTTAATTCCTATATAATTCACACACTTTTGTGCATCACCTTTATTCTTAAAATTAGGAATTAATACACTCATTCTGCACTGATCTAGCATCTTTTTAGTCTTTAAAATAGTATTAAAAAGTTTAGTAAGCCAAGAAATTTATTCATATCCTAAGCATTTTCATATCTCTATTGGAATATCATCAGGTCCAACTGCTTTTCCACAATTCATTTTTCTCAAAGCCTCACTGACTTCAATTTTACTTATACGCCGATAAAAATAAAAATATTTATTTTCATTTAGGGTGATAAAGTCACTAATGTCAATCAAATTTTTACATTCTTGATTAAAATGTTTAGCAAAATATCTCATCCAATTTTGTTGAATATCATCTTCTAAGAAAAGTAATTTTGACCTTCATCCTTAATACACTTCACTTGAACTAAATCCTAGAATTATTTTGCACCCACCAGGTTAAGGTAGAGTACCCGTAATTTTTTTTTTCCTGGTGAAGGAAGAAAACCTATGGCTTCATCCTTATAGCCTTTCTCTCTAGAGCTACCCAAGAGACCAATAAAGAAATCAGGAGGAAATAAGACAGTAGCTTCCCTGGAGTAACTGTGTGAACCTCCTCATACTACTTCTCTATCTAACATAACATCTCTTTCTCCCTCTCCATGCTCTTAAACCTCATAATGCTCTCACATAGAGTTCCTTTAGTAGACAACAGTCTTTTCAAAAGATAATAGAATGGTTTCTATATAAGGCTTAAAAAAACTTAAAATTTTTATTTTGTTGCTTCTAATCATACAATACAATTGGGGATCTTATATAATGATTATAGATCTTATAATATGATTAACTTAGTTTATTTAGTTAGTGCTGCATGATGAATAGGGTTCCTATTTGATTAGTTTAATTTCTTGAGCCGATTATCTAGTATAAGTTCAGAGTCATATAATACAATTAGATCAATCTAATAGGATTTTCCTTGAGTATGATTGGTAGTAATTAAATATCATCCTAGGAGAAAATATGGTCATATAATATAATTAACGACACTTACATTAAAATCTTAATAATAAATTAATCATGATTTAATTACCTAATTAAAGGATTAAATTAGGCAAGATTTGTTATGATGGTATAGTATGATGGGTATCGTATAGTACAAGTAGATCATATATATATATTGAAACTGCGCATAAGCAATGAATTGAGAAAGAAATGAAAGGGAACAAACCCAGATACAAACTAAAGAGGTAACATCTCATCCTTGATTAAATAAATCAAGGAGATTGGAATGTTACCAAATGAAAAACTATCAAAAGTAAAACTTCCATATAAAGCTAAAGTAGCACAAAAATCAGCTACTTTATTACAATCCATATTAACATGATGAAAAATGACCTTATTAAAGTCATTAAGGAAGTAAAGCTCTTTGGCCGGCCAATTATCCAATTGCCAATCAACTTTCTTCAAAGAATCTTGTAAGAATGTAATCACATTTGTGTTATCACTTTCAATGATAATACCTTTACTTTCAAGCATCCAACTTTGTATAAAATCTCTTATATCCACAATCACCTCCAACTCAAGCTGGGCAATGTCCCAATGAATCTTATTACTTCCAAAAGCAAGAAGAAGTCTACCTTTATGATCTTAAAAATTCCACCAATACCACCTCTATTTGAGTTCAATAAGGATGCATCCACATTGATCTTGATCCAATCTAGCGGTGGAGGGCTCCAAGTACTATAGGTCTCCCTTAGGAGATTAGCACCCCAGTTAATTAGATATGGAGAAGACTTCAAAACAGCTAGGGAAAGCACATTTGCAGCCACTGAAGAACTTGGCATAGCTGCCTTGCCGTACGTTGCTAAGTTCTGATTCTTCCAGGTTAGAAACACAGCAACATAATAAATTCTGACCATACCAGAATTATGGCCAGAACTCCTTAGCTCTTCTAAATAGCACTCCAAAGATTGGAAAATAGGAATAAAAAATCACCATTCTTGAATTTTACTAACAACTTCTTGAAGATACTTACATTGGACAATAATGTGGTCATAGTTTTCCACCTCCTAATAGCCTCTAGCATAAGAATCATCAACTGCAAGTCTTCGGAACTTAAGAAAGTGATTTGTGGGAATAGCAAACTTACTAATTCTCCACCAAAAAATTTTCACATTATAATTAAGCTTTAAACTCTTAAACCAACTTAAAAATCCCTCATCATCACTAACACCTCTCCCTTTCATCACATTGTCATAAGCCAGCGCAGAAATGGTTTTACCCTAAAATTTACAAATGGTTTCCAGTTGATCCTCCCGCTGACCATCAATTTGCACATTCCTGCTAAGGCTGAAAAGATCTTCATGGAAACAAATGAGTAGCTTTCCTTCAACCCATTCCCCTGTATCGGAAATAAAGTGTTGAACTCTCAGATTTTCCAAAGAAGCAAAGTCAACAAAGGTTGACCAATCATTGAGACATTTATCCAACAACAAAATATCACTCAAAACCTAAATTTTATCTCCCCTTCCCACTCTCCATCTAACAATGGATTTCATATTTTCCCCCATCCTTCAAAATTTTCCAAGCACTGGAAGAGCATTTCAAGCAATTATCATTCAAGAAATTGTTACCAAACTTAGCCTTAATCATTCAGTGTATTAAAGAGTCAGGTTTCTAGATATAATTCTAGGCTAACCTTGCCTGAAGAGTACCAATTTTGGTTATGATAGACTGAACACCCAAACCACCTGTATTCTTTGGATTACAGATTTCTTCCCAAGCTACATAATGTAGCCCCTGCTGCCTAGCCTGTTTATGCCAAATAAACCTTCTACATAACTTCTCCACCTCATGCATCACCCTCTTAGGAACCAGAGAGTGAGTAATAACAAAATTTTGCAATGAAAGCAAAGAGGTTTTGATAAATGTAATTTTACCTCCCAAAGAGAGAGATTTCTTCCACCAAACATTAAGTTTATCCGTAACATGGCTTAACAGATCCTGAAAATCAGCAACACCCATTCTCTGTAAGGAGATCTTAATTCCCAAGTAATGTAATTCCTTTACCACCTTGAAACCGAGAATTCTAGCCACCTTTTCTTATAATACCTCTTAACAATCTTACCAAAGATGATTTGGGACTTGTTAACATTTATCCTTTGACCCGTCCAAATACAAAAATCCCCCACAATGTATTTTAATAAATGTGCCATGGAAGTGGTAGCCCGAGAGAAAAGTAACACATCATCTGCGTACAGAAGATGCGAGATCCTTGGTCCTCTAGGAGAAACTTGAATGCCCAATTCATGACCCCTTTGCTCAATTGCATTAAATAACAATTGGGAACACATAATGAACAAGTATGGTGAGAGAGGGCATCCTTGCCTGAATCCACAATGAGCATCAATCCACTTCGTGTATTTCCCATTCAGGATAATAGAAAACCTTGCATTTACCACACATTCCATTAGTAACTTGGAAAAGGCAGTGGGGAAGTCGTACCAGTGGAGAATTTGATTCAAGGTTGGCCATCCCATACTGTCATACGCCTGCTCCATGTCAAGTTTCACAGCCATCAAACCTTGTTTATTCTTAGAGACTTTAAACTTATTGAAGATCTCCTGCGCCAACAAGCAATGCTCAGACAATGATCTCCCTAGAATGAATGCTACCTGCTCCTCAGAAATCATCCTGGGCATACAGATTTTCAACCTATTAACCAACATAGTGGCCACAATCTTGTATGTACTTTGACAAAGGCAGATAGGTTTGTAGTTAGCTGGCATAATCGGATTCTTAACTTTGGGAATTAAGACAATAAGTGTATCCTTACATTCCTTATGCATTACTCCAGTATTTAGGAACTTCTTAATCTCACTCCAAGTAGTATCACTCACTAAGTTCCAATAACTTTTGAAAAAGGAAGATGTTACACCATCTAGTCCAGGAGACTTATTATTTCCTTGTTGAAAAACAAAGATTCTGCACTCCTCCATGGTAAAATTTGCATCTAATGCAGTTGCAACCGAGGCACTCAACTTCTATTTTTCTTATGGATAAGGCCTATCCGTCAAGCCACAAGTTCTATACTTCCATTTTTTTCTCAAAGAACTGTAAAAAAACTTGCTCAATTTGATCATCTTCTTCCACCAGGGTGTTATTAGCATCCTTAACTTGCCTTATCCACTTTGTATTCCTCCGAGCTAATGCAAAGTTATAGAAAAACTTTGAATTAGTATCTCCTTCCTCATGCCATCTAGCTTTAGCTCTTTAGTTCCACCAAATAGAGAGTCTTCTAAGAATAACATTAAGCTCATGAACCTTTCTTCTAAGATTGAACAAGTCATCACAAGAGAAAATAGAACCCGAAGTCTCCTTGATCAGCAATTCCAAGATCTCTCTCTTTAAATCCTCCTTCAGCTTACAAAGATCTCGACAATTATTCTTATTCCAGAAAAATAATGCTCTCAACGTCCTCCTGAGCTTTCTATGATGCACCTCCACCTCTTCACCAAAATCAGCCTTCTTCCATGAATTAAAGACAATACTCCAAGCAGCCAGGTAAGACCTCCAAGCATCTTCAAATCTAATGGCCTTGCTCCTATTAATCTTCTTAGCATCCAAATTGAACACAATTGGGCTGTGATCAGATGCCACTCGAGCAAGATGCTTAACCTTCCCAAATGACACCATATGTAAAGTAGAGGAGTTGAGCAAGCACGTATCAAGTCTTTCCCAAATCCTAGAGGATCCCTCCTTATTGTTACACCAAGTAAAACTTGGTCCAACAAATCCTGCAACATGAAAATCAGAGTTAGTCATAAATTCTTTCATTCCTCTAGGCCCTCTAGAGAATAAGAATCTCTTGCCACCCTTCTTCTCTTCCTTATTTAAAATGCAGTTAAACTCCCCCCCCCCCCCCCCCACCCCCCCCCCCCCCCACACACACACACAATGGCAGGGTCAGTTGAATTTCAAAATATTGCCTAATTTGTGATTGGTGGTAGGAATCTTGATTTCTACTGATTATCCTATATGATGTTGATTATACAATATAATTAGTTCAAATTCAAAATTTCTAAATTAAGTATTTAATTAATATCTACTTTACTGTTATTATTCCGTATGATTTAGATCATATAGTGTGATATTCTCAAAAATTTATACGCTTAAATTTTCTCCCTTGTGCATAGTTGTAAAGTTAGAATACACATTTCACAAATGTCTTGACTCAAGAAAAATAATATTAAATAAATAAAAATATGGACTCTTTGCAAAATATTAAACCTATTCCACCCAATTTTAAGATAAGCCTTTTGCACGGTGTACAACTTACCTAAAAAGTTAGTGTGTACAAAATAAATATCCAAACATAATATTAGAACAACCAAAATAAAAAGCCATTAATATTTTTTATCATGAAAATTATAAGCTCAAGATACTAGTTTGCAATAATCTGGCATTACAGTGCTTGAAAGAGCATTGTCACAGTGCCATTGAAGTGAATTAACGCCTCGACACTAAAACTTTTGCACCATCATGGCGCTTGCTAATATGGATTAGTTACTTAGTGAACAGTCGTGCCTCTTCATTGAGAAAATGTGGCTCTTCGAAGTTAAAACTATGATGTTATACTGTTGTTGACATTCGAGCACTGGGATGCCCAAGTGGAAAAAAATGGCACTAATATGTGAGGAATTCTGGCACTGTGGTATTTCAATACATAGAATTCAGCACTACAAAGTTGAATTTTTAATGTTGCAGCACTAGTAATGACATAGCGCTGGCTGTGTTACCATTGAAGTGCATGTAAATAGAGAACTCGAAGTCACAATGTCTAATTTGCGGTGCCATGGTGATATCAGAGGTGGTGCTATGGTGTTATTTCATTGAATGCTGCGACACTATAGTAACCTTATAATTTCTATCATTTTTATCTTTTTTGCATAAAAATAACTAAAATAGTTTATTTTTACTAAAAATAAAATATATAAAATAGTAAATAATTTTTACTTATGAAATTCTCCCATCCTTAAGCTCTTCCATTTAAGATAATATATCATAGTCTAGAAGTAGTGAAAATAATAAACTTATAATTTTAGTTGAAAAAAATATTAACATTTATCCTAAATAGTCATACTTATTATTATTAATTTGAATTTACAAATTATGAATATAATTAATGAATTTTAAATTTTGAATTAAATAATGTAGCCAAAATATTACATGTGTTTATAGTTAAAATAAAAATTTTATTAGTTCATCAACATTTATTCTAGTTCTCCTATCTTATCCTTTGTTTATTTAAGTATAAAATTGAAGTCGGGATTTAAGATTTAATCTATTACAAATTTTTAAATGTACTAACTTACTTTTTCTCCTTTTCTTTTCTTTTATTTTCTTTTTAGAACTCTATTCACCCTTTATTATGGAGTACATAGTTAATGATTTTGAATATCAACCTTTTTTTTTAAATCTACTTAAACTCTTAATGAGATTTAATAAGATTATTAATTCCAACTTCAAGTTGTGGTGATTTTTAATTTCAATCTACCCATATATATTCTTTAACATTATTTATTCATCTTAAATTCAAAGGTCAATGTATAATTATATAACTTTTAAATTCAAGTTAAATCAATAATTTAAATGATCTAAGTTAGTTAATTATAAGTTTTTCCAATCTTTGAATTATAAAGCAGTGTTTATTTAAATTATAATCTATGGCTTTATTATTATCCGAATATTATATAATTTTTAATTCTCATTTTTATTAGGGTTAATTAAATAATCAGATTGCAGAGATATTAATGGAATATTATTTTAAAATATAAATATATAGGGAATTTAATAAAATATAAATAAAAATGTAAATGAACATTAGTAAATAACACATGCTTTCATATGAATGATAGAAAAGTATAAAAAATGTGATTATATAATGCTAAAGCACAACATAGAAAATAACCATTGCTTAAAGCACCACTCTGACCATCAAAAAAAGATTATTAGAGGCACAAGTGGGTTGCCTCCTATTAGAGCCAAGTTTATAGTCTTCAACAAGACTATACCAATTATTTTGTTTCAAGATGAACCAATACAGTTATACTTCACAATTGATCATTGTCTCTACCTAAATAAGGTTTCAACATGTGGCCATTCACTTTAAAAAACATGAAGGTTTTTCTTATCTTCAATTTTCATAATTCCATAAGTAAATAATCTTATGATAATGAACGGTCCTTGCCATCAAAATTATAATTTTCCTGGGAATAGCTTAAGTCTAGAGTTAAAAGTAAAATATCATTTCCAATTGTGAATTCTTTCCTAAGAAACTTATGATCATTCCATTTTTTAACTTTATCCTTATAAATCCTTGCATTTTCATAAGCTTCATTTCTTATTTCTTCCAATTCACTCAAGTACATCAATCATTTGTCTTTTATACTTTCAAAATTAAAATTCAATTCTTTAATTGCCCAGAATGCTTTGTGCCCTATTTCCACAAGAAGGTGACATGTTATTCAAAAACTTACTTTATAGGGAGCCACAAAAATAGGAGTCCTAAAAGCAATTCTATAGGCTCATAGTATATCATCTAATTTAATCATCCAATACTTCTTATTAGAACTGGCCATTTTTTTCAAAGATTCACTTAGTCTCCATTTTGCTAATTTAAACCTGACCACTAGTTTGGGGATGATATGTAGTTTTCACCTTATGATAAATTCTATATTTCTTTAAGACTGCTTCTATTCTTTTATCATAGAAATGACTTCGTCCATTGCTAATTAAGACTTTTGGCATTCCAAATCTAGATAAATTATTTTTCATTAAAAACTCGATCATAATTTGAGCATTAGTTTTAGAGGTTTCCACATCTTCAATACACTTTAAATCATATTCAACAATAATAAGAATAAATTAATTTTCATGGGATGGGACAAAAGATCCCTTAAATCCAATTCCTAAACATTAAATATTTCTACACCCAAAACATGGTTTAATGGAATTTCAATTCTTTTTGAAATATTTCATCACTATTATCTTTGATCACATTTCTTAATTTACTTTTTTAGATAGTTAAATAGAGTATGCTAAAAAATCTAGATTGAATAATTTTAGAAGTAGTTTTAAAAACTCTTAAAATATCCTCTATAATGAGAATCATGACACTCCCTAATTATTGGTTATATTTCTTTTTTAGGGATGCATCATCTCATATTTTGATCATTGCAAGATTTAAATAAATAAGGTTCACCCCAAAAATAAAACATGGCATTATGCAATAACTTTCTCGTTTGAATTCGTGATAAATCATAAGGAAGCATACCACTAACAATGAAATTAATAATGTCAGCATACTAATGTGATTTGTTCAAATGTATGGCAAATAATTGTTTATCAAGAAAATTTTCGTTAATCTCACCCTTATTTTATGTATGATTTTTATTAAAAGGTATAAAAAGATGTTTAGCAAATTGATTTTCAGTATCCTTTCTATAAAAATTTTCTGCATCAAATTCTTATAATAGAAAAATTCACCTAATCAATCTAGGTTTAGTATCTTTCTTTTCATAAGATATTTGATAGAAAAATGATCAATATAAATAATTACTTTGATGCCAATCAAGTATGATCTAAATTTATCAAAAGAAAAAGGACATCCTTCTCTAATAATTAACATAATGGCTTAGAAATTTTAGATAGGCCCTTAATAATCTTATATAAAATCTTGCATGACCGATGAAATTTCGAAGAAATTTCTAATGCCTTCAACAGAATTGGGAGGAGTTATTTTTTCTATCACCTAATTTTTTTTCAATATTTATCTCCTATCCTTTTTTAGAAATCTTATGCCTTAGGATGAATTGACACTTCTCCCAATTTAACACTAATTATTTTTTACACATCTTTTCAAATTAGAAGTAAATGCTCAAGGAAAGAATCAAATGTATTGCCAAATATAGATAATGTCCTCCATAAAAACTTTAATACCCTCCTCAATTAAGTTTAAAAGGATAATATCATACATTTTTAAAAAGTAGCAGAATTATTAGAAAGACTAAAAGAATTCCCCTAAAATGAAAATTTCTATAAAAATTAATTAAGGTAGTCATAACTTAACCTTTAGTTGCAATAAGGATTTGATGATATCAAAAATTTCCTTTTATAAAATTATAAAATAAATGTCCTACTAACCTATCAAGCATTTGATCAAGAAAAGATAAGAAAAAAAGATATTTTCTAGTGTCTTTATTTAATTTCCTTTAATCTATACAAATCTTTTAACCCGTGACTATTCTTGTGGGTATATGTTCTTCATGTTCATTTATTATGATAGCCAATCCTTTTTTTTATGAACATGATGAAGAAGGCTAACCCAGGAACTATCAAAGTTATGGTAAATAATTCAAGCATCAAGCCATTTAAGAATCATTTCTTGACATCATCTTTCATGTTAGGGTTAAGTATTCTTTGAGGGTTAGCTTTTGGTATTGAATTAATTTCCATTAAAATTCTATGCATATAAATTGATGGACAAATCCCCTTAATGTTAGCAATTTTTCTAGCAATATTGTTTTTTTAAATCACTCAAAATCCTAATCAATTCACTTTCTTGATGTGCTTCAAAATATGCTGAAATTATTATAGGAAGAGTAAGGTTATTACCCAAAAAAACATATTTGAGATGACACGATAAATCCTTAATATCTAATTTGGGCCCTCTTTAATGGATGATTTTAAAGATTTCCTAAAGAAGGAAGTTTCTAACAATTCAATGTTTCTATTGATCAAACTTTCATTCCCTTCATTTGTTACAATAGATTTTCCTAACATCTCTATATTTGTTTCATCTTCTTCCTCTTCCAATAATTATCCTTCAAATAATTCTTCCTTTAAACTCTCTACTAGACCATCTTCCAAATAACCATAAGGTAATCTTTAGTTTTTCTTGAGGGAATTTTATAAATTTAAGCACATCAATTATAACCTCCTGATATTAAACCCTCATAGTAAATTCACCCTTTTGCACATCGATCATGGCTTTTCTAGTAGCTAGGAAAGGTCTTCCTAAAATGAGAGGTATTTTATTATCTTCTTCTATATCTAGAATAATTAAATCAATAATGAATCTATTAACTTTAATGATAACATCTTCTATTACCCCTCTTGGGTAAGTGAAAGTCCTATCTGCCAACTAAAGAGTAATAGAAGTAGTTTGAACCTCTCATATATCTAAGCTTTTTAAGATAGAAAGTGGCATGAAGTTGATACTAGATCCTAAATCACATAAGGCTACCCCAAAAAATTTGTCACTAATAGTTAAAGGAATGGTAAAACTCCAAAGATTAACAAGTTTTTCAGGATGTATCTTTTGAATTATAGCACTAAACTTATTAGATAATGCTTCACTTTAAAATTCCCCAATCTTTCTTTCCATGTTCAAAATATCCTTAATAAGTTTTAGATAAGTGGGAAACTATATTAAAGCTTCAAAGAATGGTATATTAATGGTTAATTTTCAAAACACTTCTAACCACTGATAACTATTTTTCAAGATTTTGTTTAATTAAGCTCTGAAAAAAAGGTGGTGGTGCTCTCTCTATATTATTCCTAATTAATTGATTAGGTTCTTTTATAGGGTTAGGTTGTTCAATTGATATGTATTTTCTACTTATTCAATTTCACTATCATTCTTCTAAGGTTGAGCTCTATCTTATTAAGGATCTTGAAAGTTCATCAGGTATGTTAATCTCTTGTGAACTAGCCTGAGGCTAACCAAGAGTAGGGGGTGAATTGGTGTTTTAAAAATTATTAAACAAAGTCACAAACACAACCAAACAATCACCACAGAAAATTGAAGCGATAATTGAATGCAGAAATATAATAAAAAAGAACACACCAAATTTTATAGTGGTTCGGTAAACTTGACCTACATCCACTCCCCGGAGCCTCTCCTCCGAGTATTGCACTAAACTCAGTGTCTCTCCTTTTGCCCCTACAATAAGGTGGAGAAGCCCGTATAAGTACTCCTTTCCACTAACACCATTGAGGCAAAGAACCCAACTCTTTTTTCTTCCTCGTTAAGCAGGCATAGAACCTGACTCCTTTAGCTTCCTCCTGACGTAGGTAGAGAGAACCTTGATGAATTATTGAAGTAGTCCTCTCTCGAAAATTCAAGGAACTAGGGAAAATGAAGAGAAAAGATGACTCGGATCCTTTCTTGGAGTAGCCTTTGTGAAATCTCTCATAAAACCTCCCCTCACAAGATCCTGTCTCTCTCTCCCTTGCTCTCCCTCTACTCTTGGCTCTCTCAGATCAAGATAGCAGCAAAAGATCTCCTCTTGAGTAAATAAGAGATCTTATATAGAAGGGCTTCAAATTTTCCCTAATTTGTAATTAATTTTCAAAGATCATCCTGGACGATCTACTGATCATCCTGTATGATCAATTCAAATTCAGCTCAATCAGTTAGGCTGATTTGGGAGAGTTTGGACGATTAGATGGTTCATTTATTCAGATTAACTAGGACGATAGTATATTGCCCCATATGATTAGTTCATGTTGTCGAATATCATCCAGAACATCACCCTGGATGGATGTCTAGATGATAAAAAAATAACTAGATTATCTAGAATGAACTCACGGTCATCTGAGATAATTAGTACAAAATAATAAATATTGTTCAAAACATTGCCCTAGATGAATGTCTGGATGATAAAAAAAACTGATCATCCAGGATTATTTTGGATTATCTCGGATGATTAGTTCAAATCAATATATATCATCCATAGCATCATTCAGGTTATCTAAGAAGAAACTAAGTTTTTTTTAACTGATCATCCCAAATGATCCTTCGATCATCCAAGATGATATGATCGAACAATCAAATCGTAATTGATTTCCTTAATTACAAGACTAATTTAGGCATAATTGTACTTCATCATCTAGGTGATTTTATGGACGATGTCCAAAAATAAAATATGCCTAAATAGATCTAGTGGCTAATTCTATCTTAATCGAGCCTATCATCCAAGAAGATGATAATATCGTCTAGGATGATTTGCTTAATTATGGATTCCTTAACCATGATGGCCTAAATATGAATCTATTTTTAATTGATCATCTAGGACAATTTTGGATTGCCCCGATTGATGTTATAAAAAATAACCCTAAAAATAAATAAAATTTTTCCTTAAGTGTGTGTGTAAGGTTACTTAGCATCAGGACCCACTTTATTACATTCGACTCAAGGAAAGGTAAAAATCCCTTATATACTCACTCACCCCTAGTCTACCCAATCATGAGCTGGCTTGATTTGGACTTGACCTTGTCGACCTAAAAAGTTAGTAGGCAAAATAGTTGTAGAAAATAGAAATATTAGAAATATTTTCTATCATCAAAACTATATTTCCTGAAAATATATTCGCAATAATCTCCCCCTTTTTATGATGGAAAATAAAAATAATTTAAGTAGTTCAATTAAAACATCATCAGAAAAAAATAGTGTGAATCAAGAAGTTCAAATTTTACTAAAAAATAAACACAGTACAACTAAATAGCATAAAATAGTATAAATACTCCCCCTTTTGACATCACAAAAAGGAGGGAACTAAAAAAAGAAATAGAAATTACCAAAAGGAATAATGTACATCACAAAAAAATAACACAAGGAAACAAACTACAAGTAGGATTCCCCCTGATCATCCGAAGGAGGTGATGGTGGTGGCTGAAAAAAGCTAGAAAAAGTAGCAAACTGCTCCTCAAACTAGGCCATGTCTAGGTCATGCTGGCGCTACTGGTGAGCCATGTACAAATCAAAATGAGTAACATCCTATGCATGTTTTTGCTCCTGGGTAGAAACATAGGAGTCAAATAGAGCCTCCCACTGGTCGAACCACTCCACCAGCTTATTTATCTTTTAGTGCTGGTGGAGCAGAGCAGGTGCAGGAATAGGTGTAGGAGACACCTCCTCCTCAGCTCCCTCAGCTTCCTCATGCTCTGGGTGGAGATGAGTACTGTGAAGAATGTGGAAATAGCTATTGGTGTAGAAGGCAGGCTGAAAGTTTCGTGGGGAAGGATATTAAAGTTTATTTGGATTCTAGGACATAGGTTATGATGTGTACTAAGGCAAGATTCATCTTCCTTCTATGTCCTAGATTCCTAATGCTAGTAAGGTGCTCAATGTAATAGAAAATAAGATCAGTAGCATTGAATTCACAATGGTCCATGATATAGAAAGTTGTGATCCAAAAGAGTGGAGTGATGTGGACACGATCACCAGCTTTCAGACTAACTGAGGTATGAAGGACATGTTAGATTATCCTAGCATCTTTGAGTAAGCTACTAGACTCCCCAACATGATAGGAGATAGAAGTGTTTATTAGAAAGTGATTGGCCAGAGCCCAATCATAATCGTGATCTTGAAACAAGACATAAAGCTTGTCTCCAGTGGTGGACAATTACAGGAGCTCGTGACAATCTTGATACATGATCTTAACAAGAAGCTTATTAACATAAGACTGAAGTACAGTGAAGGAGAAGTTAATTCGGAGGCTAAAAAAAAATTCAAAAAATATTTTAGAATTTAAGGGAACAACGAGGGTAAGGATGAAAGTCAGAGAGGTGTGCCCAAAAAGGTCAAGTATAGGGTAATGAGGCATATGTGGATTAATAGTCTAGGATATGGTGATTTCGGATGTCTTAAAATGTAGAGATGTAGCTTGGTCGGCCACCTAAGTGAAACGAGGGTCAAGGTTGGCCCTCGAGGAGCTTCCAGCAGGCATACAAGATCGCTTACCACTCACCATGAATATGAAAAATAGAGAAAGAGTGAGAGCAAAGGTGGAGGGAGGAGTTTGGGTGAGAAACAATATTTGAAAGCCTCAGTTTATAAAGAAATTGACAAATCATCCAGGACGATCGTAGAATTGTCTAGGACAATTAGGTGAAATTATTGCATCCAGAACAATTAGTAAGAAGGTAGTAATATCATCTAGGATGATCATACATCATCCAGGATGATCATATATCATTCGAGATGATTATACACAAGCAATCATCCCGAGGAGTCATGCCAAATGACTATTGAAAAAGTAGATCATCCGGAATTATTAGGTGGATCATCTAGGATGATTAATAATAATTGATCATATTTATTAAATTAAAGGTTTGTAACTAATATGCCATGTGGATCATCTAAGACAAACAGGTGGATTGTCTAGGATGATCACCAATAATTAAGAAGGAATTAAAAAGATCATCCAGGATGAGGAGGATTGGCCTTGACAATAAAAAATAATTAAAATAGAAATGATCAGATCATCCAGGACAATAATGAATCATCTAGGATGATCTCAAATAGGAGTCATATCAGATGTCAGATGGAAGGGTGAGAGTGGATTGAATGTATCGTATATGACGATGTGACCAAAAATTAAAATTCTGAGATGGATGGAGATGATCAGAGAAGGCTCAAAAACATGAAAAACAATAGTAAAAGATAAAAATAAAATACAAAAAAGACAATACAAATGATAAAAGGAACAAAAAAATAAAGGTTTTTTTTATCAAAGCACGAATATGATAAATTCTCTGTGTGATTGAATTAAAAATTTGTAAGAATCAATGAGTTAACATTGTCGAAATTTGAAAAATAATGGAACAACCGATCTTGTTAGCCCTAACTCAAACTTCTCATAAGTCAAATCATCTTTTGAAAATAAATATTTAAATCATAAAAATCAATTGGATAAGAAAAAGATATCCATTCAAAACTTTGTTCCAAAAAAATATTTTATAGAATAATATATCAAAGTAATTAGTCACAATCATGAAATTCAAAATTAAGCCTTTGAAAATATCAATTGACACATGAATTCTTCTAAGATTTAAAAGTTTATAAGAGAAAGAAACTTGCTTTTTGTGGGCTCATTTTATGCCTCTTGTCAATTGATTAGCGCACTTTGTACATCTTTTAATTTTTTATACACTTTGTGTATCTTTAATTTTTTTTGGCGGTCAATGTGCATTTAGTTTTACTTCTTTTCAGGCTCATTTTAAGCCCTTGACCTTCTCTTTTTTTGTAAGCTAGATCCCTTTCAAAACTATCTTAAGAGCTGTTTGTTTAATTATGATCTTGTTAGAGATTTTTATGTAGGGGAAGCACAACAAATTATATCTTCCTTTTTAAAGACTACAATCAGTTTGGTTTCAAATATACATAAGATTATTACACTCTCGCTATAGAAGTACATACATTGCTATCATTGAGGCTAATAAGGAGATGATTGGTTATAAAGATCTTGATAGAACTTGGTAAGATCAAAGAAATGGAAACCTACATAGTGATAACATGAGTGATATATATCAAGCCAAGAATGCTAATTCCATACTAGGATGAAACATGTCCAGCTTTGATATCATTCATCATGGTTTTTCTCTTGGAATGTGTCAGATATCGATGGAGAAAGATAAACACGATTGAGAATCTATAGATTAGCTAACAAAAATGGTGATAATTGATAATTGAATTATATGTGAGTTCAGTTGGTCTTTGTGGAGGATGAGACTAAGGTGAGCCACATTATAAGTATTATGATGATGTGTAGATAAGAGAAGATTATTGAATAAGTTTTCAAGTGGGAGATTTTATGTGAGGAATCTGGTTGTGTTGATCAATCATTTTTTTATTTTCATTGAACCTCAAGTTTTTCATGATTGCCAGGGTGGGGGTTAACTCCCTACTTGAGTTAGAGAACTTACACTTTTTTTGGTACAATACCCAATGATGAATGAGAAAGATTGGAGCATCACACCAGTCTAGATACGGTACTATATGGATCAAGATAAGGTTTGAGTCCGTAGTGCCCCAAACTATACCATACGTATAATTGGACTTGATAATTTTCATTCTCATTTTTTGAAGGGATTCATCACTTACTGTTATTTATTAGTTTCTCTTGTATTTAGGTAACGTAAGACATTAAGAATGTGCATGTGAGAAGAGATCATAGAGAGAGTGAGTGTGGAAGGAGAGATTGTACTTATTTTTCTCAATTTTAGAGTTGATTTCTTAGTGTGTCTGGTCCATTATTTTCCCCTGTTTTTTAAGTTTTTTCTATGTTATCCATGTGTCTTTTTTTTTTTTGTTACTTTTACTTTCTTGTTTATTCATATTTTTGTGTTTACGCCTCATTCCACAACATGTTCCTTGATGGTTTTAATTGAATGTGCATCTCTTTTTATTTCATTTTAAAGAAAGTGCAAAGGGAAAAAAACATAGAGATAGTGAGAGAGATAAAAGTTGTTAAGGATTTACCTTGCGAACTAGCCCAAGGCTAACTAAGAGGGGGTGCGTATGAATTGGTGTTTTTAAAAATTTCTCAATAAAAAACACAAACTGAAGACAAACCAAAATTCACCATAAAAAAAATAAGTACGAAAATTAAATGCAAAAACAGTAAGAAAGACATACAGAAATTTATAGTGGCTTGGTAACTTGACCTATGTCCACCCTCTGAGCTCTCCTCCGGGTATTGCACTGAACTCAGTGAATTTCTTTTAAATCCATGCAAGGCAGAGAAGCATGTACAAACCTCCTTTCCTGACACTAGTGAGGTAAGAAATCCACTCCTTTTGCTTCCTCTGAAAGCAGGAGAGAACCTGACTCATTTTGCTTCCTCCTAAGCAGGAAAGAACTCAATTAATTACTAACTAAGCTCTCGAACCTCCAAGGAATAGAGACGAGAACGAAGAAGACACTCGGATCCTTTTGGAGAACTTTGTTAAAACCCCTCTCAAACTCCCTCTCATACATTTCCTCTCTCTCTCTCTCTCTCTTCTCCTCTCTCTAACCTCCCTCCTCTTGCTCTCTCAGACAAGAAAGTAGCAAAAATACACCTTTGGGTAAATAGAGGTCTTAGAAGAGCTTCAGATTAATTTGCTCTTAATTGCAACAAACCGACATTACGTTCAGGATGATATTCAATATCATCTGTACATATAGTTAATTTGTTGAGTATCGTCCAGATATCCCTAATGCATGTCTAAATGATGGAAAAGTAAACTGATCACCTAGACGATTAGTTCAAAATGACAAATATCGTTCCAACATATTTGCTCTGATTGCATGTGACGATGAAAAAATAACTGATTGTCTTGGATGATTTTGGGATTATTCTAGATGATTTAGTTCAAAATAATACACATCGTCCAAAACATATTTTTGTCATCCAGGAAGAAACTAAGTTTTATTAACTGATTGTCTAAGGATGATATGATTGGATTTAAACTTAATTACTTTCTTTAATTACCACACTAATTTACACATGATTGCATGCATCATCCATGACAATGTCTATACAATGTCTAAAAATAAACATTACCAAATAGATCTAACGGCTGATTCTTTCTGATTTGAGCATATCGTCCAAATGATGCAAAATATCATCCATGCAATTTGCTTAATTACAACTACCTTAACCAGGATGCCTAATTAGGGTTTCTATTTTTGACAGATCATAAGAAAATTTGGGATCGTCCAGAATGATTTGAGTCATGCAGGATGATGTGATCAAAAATAGAAAACTCTAAAATATAAAAAAAAATTTCATGTGTGTGAGTGCAGTTACTTAGCATCAAGACCCACTTTATTTAATTGGCTCAAGAAATGATAAAACCAACTTAACGATAGTTTACAAATAGACTTAGTCCTAATCTACCAGTCTTGAGCTAGCTTGATTTGTAATTGGGCCTTTGTGGATCTGAAATGTTAGAGGCAAGAGTCGTAAAAAAATAGAAGTATAAAAAATATTGATATCATCAAAATATATTTTCAAAAATAGTTCACAAAAATCTCCCCCTCTTTGGATGATGGAAAAATTAAAACTAAATGAAACATGAACAAAGTAAAATAGCATGACAAAAAACTCAATCACTACCCTTACTCCCCTTTTGACATCACAAAATAGGGTAGAAACTAGAAAGAAAAGCGAAAAAGAAAGAACCAAAAGCAAGTTTTTTTTAATAGGTTTTCTGATACAATTATAATTTTTTCTTGTTGATCAACATTGCCTATAACAAATAGAGGAAATTCTTCATTCACCTTGTTCTCATCAAGCTTATTGACTTCAATTGGTGCTGGATCAACAATTTTACATAGAATTGGTGAAGTCCGAAGAGATACTGATTTGAAACATTTATTAGAATAAATCTTTATTCCAGCCGATGTTGAAGCTTCCAAATCCAGATTCTCCATCACATTCTTAAAGCTAGATGCAATTTTTGAATTCTTTGGGCTTATGAAGTCATCTTCCCTGATTACCTCCTTGCCTTTTCCAATAACCACCGGTGTAGTTTTGTTGTTCAGCAGTCCTTTGATCAATAGTGGCTTCTCCTTGAACTAACCATTGAGAATCGATGCATCCCTCTGACCTCTATTAATAAACCTCCAAAGATGCTCGCACATGAATGTTAAGCCCTCTTTGGATATTCACCTAGGCCTCAGATGAAGCCAGGCGTCTCCCCTCCATCGATGTCAGCTAGATCCGCTGGAGAGATGACAGAGAACGGCCTTTCAAAATAGTCGTGAAATCAACAAAAATAGAAGAATTTGAAAAAGTAACAAAATTCTTTTCAAAATCCCAGACTTTCTCTCACTATACTTTTAACTCACTAGACTTTTCAAAATCAAAGACCACTATACACTTAATAGCAATCACATGTTATTACTTGATAAGTTTGATGAGTTAAATAAAAAGTATTTTGAGTTGGTTATTAAGCATTATTTATTAAAAGAATCTCACACTACACTTGAAAAAGATTTTAAAGCTTATATTGATGAATCTGAGAGTAGGGAGCACATTTTGAAATTTGATAATGTTATTTTAGAAAGTGCTAACTCATTTTTAAAGCTGAATTGAAAGCACTTGAGGAAAATAGGACTTCACCCACACCTAAATAATTTTCTTGGATGATCAGTTATTCTTTCATTATCTAGATAGATAAAGTCTGGCCAAACATAACAGTGGTCTGAATGATACTTGAAGTTTTTGAACTAAGCATACAAGATGATGTCCCATCATTCTAGACAATCAAAACAAATAAACCCTTTAATCATCCAGCCTCCCCCAGATCATTTTTTCGGATTGAACTAAATTTATACTAATCATAAAGGATGATCCATCGATCAACTTAGATGATCTTTGTCAATTTGTTGCAATTTAGGGAAATTTTGAAGCCTTTCTATATTAGATCTCTTCTTTACTCAAGAAGGGATCTTATACTGCTATCCTTACCTGAGAGAGATAAGAGGAGAGGGAAAGCTTAGGAGAGAGAGAGAGGATCTAATGAGGGGCCAGGGGAGTTTATGAGGTTTTCACAAAGTTTGCTCCAAGCAAGGATCTGATCATCTTCGGTCATTATCCCTGGTTCCTTGGTGGTTCTAGAGAGGTATACTTCAGTAATTAATCGAGGTTCTTAGCCTACTTCAGGAGGAAGAATAAGGAGTTGGGTGCTTAGCCTGCTTTAGGAGGAAGAAAAAGGAGTCGGTTCTCTACCTTACCAAGGTTTATGGAAAGGAGTTTTTGTATAGGCTTCTCTGCCTTACTGTGGGGGCAAAAGGAGAGACACTAAGTTTAGTGCAATACCCGAATGAGAGGTTCCGGGGGGTGGACATAGGTCAAGTTGGCCAAACCATAATAAAATTTGGTGTGCTTTTTCTTATTGCTGCTCTGCATTTAATTTATGCACTTAATTTTCTGGTGAATGATTATATAATTTAATTAGATATTTCTGTTTGAGAATTTTCAGTACAAGGAAGGAGTGAATTTAGCTGAATTTTTCACTCAAGTGGTAAAGATAACTAAAACTAGAGTTATACTGGGCATTTTAGCTATATAAAATTTATATCTAGAGCAGATGGATGTAAAGATAACATTTCTTCATGGTGACCTTGATGAAGAGTTCTACAAGATGCAACCTCGATGATATGTGGTCATGGGTAATGAATATTTAGTGGGAAGGCTAAGGAGGATTTTATATGGGCTAAAGCAGGTATCAAGATAGTGGAACATGATATTTGATAGGTTTACCTTAGGTAGTGGGAACATGAAATGCTAGGCTGACCAGTATTAGTTTTTAAGATATTTTGATAACATTTATATTATTCTAAATATTTCTTAGGAAGAGTATGTTGAAAAGGTTCTTTAGAGATTCAACATGAGGGAGACAAAGGCAGTTTGCACTCCCTTTTGTTTTTACTTTCAATTATCCATTAAACAATCACCTAAATTTGAAGTAGTTGAAGAACAAATAAGAAGACTCTGTATGCTTCAATAGTTAGAAGTTTAATGTATGCTATGATCTATACAAGATCAGTTATAACATGTACAATGAGAGTAGTCAATATATTTATGAGTAACCTAGGAAAACTTCATTGGGAGGAAGTTAAGTGGATTCTTAGGTACTTTAGAGGATCATCTAACAAAACTCTTTTCTTTGGCAGTGCAGGGATTGATCTACTGAGTTTTGTATATTATGATATTGTTAGAGATTTTGATGGTAGGGGAAGCACAACAGATTATATCTTCACTTTTTGAAAGACTACAGTCAGTTTGGTTTCAAATATACATAAGATTATTACACTCTCAGCTATAGAAGTACAGTACATTGCTATCATTGAGGCTAATAAGGAGATGATTTGGTTATAAAGATTCTTGATAGAACTTGGTAAGGATCAAAGAAATGGAAACCTACATAGTGATAACATGAGTGATATATATCAAGCCAAGAATGCTATATTCCATACTAGGATGAAACATGTCCAGCTTTGATATCATTTCATCATGTTTCTTCTTGGAGATGGTCAGATATCGATGGAGAAGATAAACATGATTGAGAATCCTATAGATTAGCTAACAAAAATGGTGATAATTGATAAATTGAAATTATATGTAGCTTCAGTTGGTCTTTGTGGAGGATGAGACTAAGGGTGAGCCACATTATAAGTATTATGATTGATGGTGTAGATAGAGAGAAGGATTGATTGCAATAAGTTTTCAAGTGGGAGATTATTATGTGAGGAATCTGGTTGTGTTGATCAATCAGATTTTTTTATTTCATTGAACCTCAAGTTTGTCATGATTGCCAGGGGTGTGGGGGGTTAACTCCCTACTTGAGTTAGAGAACTTTACACCCTTTTTTTTTTGGTACAATACCCCAATGATAAATGAAAAAGATTATAGCATCACACCAGTCTAGATACGGTACTATAGCGGATCAAGATAGAGGTTTGAGTACTGTAGTGCCCCAAACTGATACCATGACGCTATAAGTTGGACTTGATAATTTTCTTTCTTTTTTTTTTGAAGGGATGCATCACTTACTGTTATTTACTTAGTTTTCTCTTGTATTTAGGTAACGTAAATCATTAAGAATGGTGCATGTGAGAAGAGAATCATAGAGAGAGTGAGTTGGAAGAGAGATATGTACTTATTTTTCTCAATTTCTAGAGTTGATTTCTTAGTGTGCCGTGGGTCCATTATTTTTCCCCTGTTTTAAGTTTTTCTATGTTAATCCCATGTGTATTTTATTTTTTTGTTACTTTTACTTTCTTGTTTATTTCATATTGTGGTGTTTACGCCTCATTCCACAACATGTTCCTTGATGGTTTTAATTGATGATGCATCTCTTTGTTATTTCATTTTAAAGAAAGTGCAAAAGGGAATAAAAACATAGAGATACTGAGAGAGATAAAAGTTAGTTAAGGATATTAAGCCCTTGCGAACTAGCCCAAGGCTAACTAAGAGGGGGTGCGTATGAATTGGTGTTTTTAAAAATTTCTCAATAAAAAACACAAACTGAAGACAAACCAAAATTCACCATAAGAAAAAACTAAGTACGAAAATTAAATGCAAAAAATAGTAAGAAAGAACATACAGAAATTTATAGTGGCTTGGTCAACTTGACCTACGTCCACTCCCTGGAGCTTCTCCTCTGGGTATTGCACTGAACTCAGTGACTTTCCTTTTAATCCCATTGCAAGGCAGAGAAGCATGTACAAACCTCCTTTCCAGTGACACTAGTGAGGTAGAGAATCCGACTCCTTTTGCTTCCTCCTGAAGCAGGCAGAGAACCTGACTCATTTTGCTTCCTCCTAAAGCAGGAAGAGAACCTCAATTAATTACTGAACTAGAGCTCTCGAACCGCCAAGGAAGTAGAGACGAGAACTGAAGAAGACAACTCGGATCCTTTCTTGGAGCAACCTTTGTTAAACCCCTCTCAAACTGCCTCTCATACGTTCCTCTCTCTCTCTCTAAACCTCTCCATCTCCTCTTGGCTCTCTCAAGTCAAGAAAGTAGCAAAAGATACACTTTGGGGTAAATAAGAGGTCTTAGAAGAGCTTCAGATTAATTTGCTCTTAATTGCAACAAACCGACATTATCGTTCAGGATGATATTCATATCATCTTGTACGATTAGTTAAATTTGTTGAGTATCGTCCAGAATATCACCCTAAATGCATGTCTAAATGATGGAAAAGTAAACTGATCATCCTAGACGATTAGTTCAAAATGACAAATATCGTCCAACATATTGCTCTGATTGCATGTTTGGACGATGAAAAAATAACTGATTGTCTTGGATGATTTTGGGATTATTCTGGATGATTAGTTCAAAATAATACACATCGTCCAAAACATCATTTTTGTCATCCAGGAAGAAACTAAAGTTTATTTAACTGATTGTCTAGGATGATATGATTGTGCATTTAAACCTTAATTACTTTCTTTAATTACCACACTAATTTACACATGATTGCAATGCATCATCCATGACAATGTCCTATACAATGTCTAAAAATAAAACATTACCAAATAGATCTAACGGCTGATTCTTTCCGATTTGAGCATATCGTCCAAAATGATGCAAAATATTATCCATGACAATTTGCTTAATTACAACTACCTTAACCAGGATGCCCTAATTAGGGTTTCTATTTTTGACAGATCATACAGAATAATTTGGGATCGTCCAGAATGATTTGAGATCATGCAGGATGATGTGATCAAAAATAGAAAACTCTAAAATAATAAAAAAAAATTTCATGTGTGAGTGTGTGCTAGGTTACTTAGCATCAAGACCCACTTTATTTATAATTGGCTCAAGAAATGATAAAAACCAACTTAACGATAGTTTACAAATAGACTTAGTCCTAATCTACCCAGTCTTGAGCTAGCTTGATTTGTAATTGGCCTTTGTGGATCTGAAATGTTAGAGGCAAGATAGTCGTAAAAAAATAGAAGTATAAAAAATATTTGATATCATCAAAATTATATTTTCAAAAATCAGATTCACAAAAATCTCCCCCTTTTTTATGATGGAAAATAATTAAAACTAAATTAAACATGAACGAAAGTAAAATAGCATGACAAAACAACTCAAACACTACCCCTTACTCCCCCTTTTGACATCACAAAAAGGGGTAGAAACTAGAAAGAAAAGCAAAATAGAAGAACAAAGCAAAGTTTTTTTTATCAAACCATGAATATGATAAATTTTCTATATGATTAAATTAAAAATTTGTAAGAATCAATGAGTTAACATCATCAAAATCCAAAAAGTGGAAGAATAGGCGATCTTGTTAGCCATAGCTCAGACTTTTCTAAGGGAAAATCATCTTTGAAACAAGATCTAACTCAGAAAAACCAATTGATAAGAAAAAGAGATCGTTCAAAACTAGGTTCCAAAAAAATATCTTATAGAATAATTACGAAAGTAATTTGCCACAATCATGAAATTTGAAATGAAGCCTTTAAAATATCAAGTGACACATGAATTCTTCAAAAATTTAATAGGTTGTAAGAGAAGGAAACTTATTTTCTGTGGGCTCATTTTACCTCTTCAATTGATTGCGCACTTTGTTCATCTTTTGATTTTATTATACTTTGTATATCTTTCTAATTTTTTGGCGGTCATTATACATCTTTTCAATCTTTCTTCTTTTGAGTCATTTTATGCCATGACATTTTTTGTAAGCTAGATCCCTTTTGAAACTCTTAAATATTCTTATTTGTGAGTACATATTGAAAGTTCATTAGGGGATTTAGGCCCTTATGAACTGGGCCAAGGCTAACCAAGAGGTGGGGTGAATTGGTATTTTAAAAAATCTTTAAACCAAAGACCAACAAAGCTCAAACCAAAATCACCAAAAAAAAAAAATAAGTGCGGAAAAATTAAGTGTGGAAGCAAGAAAAAAAAACAAGGGTTTATAGTGGTTCGGTCAACTTGACCTACGTCCACTCCCCGGAGGCGCCCTCCGAGTATTGCACTACCAAAGTGACTCTCCTTTTGCTCCCACAGCAAGGCAGAGAAGCCCTTACAAAATCCTCCTTTTTGCCACCCCGGCAAGGCAGAGAATCCAACTCCTTTAGCTTCCTCCTGAAGCAGGCAGAGAACTTGGATCAATCGCTGAAGCTTACCTCTCCCAACCCTTCCAAGGATAAGAGACTCTAGTGGAAGAAGAAGTGGAATGATGATTGGAGCAACCCTTGTGAATCTCCCTCACAAGATCCTCTCTCTCTCTCCCTCTCTCTCTCCTCTAAGCTTTCTCAGGTTAAGAAAGAAGCAAATGATTATTCAAAACATTGAATAATAGCACTTAGATATAAGAGCTTCAAAATAGCTCATTAATTGCAAGTTGCCGATATTATCGTCTAGGATGATATTAATATCATCCTATACGATCAGTGCAATTTGAACCTAATCAGTCGGAACGATCTAGGACGAATAGAAGAAAAGTGTTTCTATCATCCAGGACGACTATAAAATGTTGTGTACAATTAGTTCAAATCACAGACCATTGGCCAGACAATCACTCTAAAAAGAGTTCTGGACGATTCCAAAATAGCTTGATCGTCCAGGCCGATCTCACGATCATCCTAGACGATTAGTTCAAATTAGAGGAAAATTTTCCATAGCATCGCCCGTAATTTGAGCTGGCCGATCCTAATTGGCTAGACCATCGCCCAGAATTTGAGTTGTCTGATATTTATAATCCAGGCATAACTAAGGTTTTTTAACTGATCGTCCTGGCCGATCTTGAGATCATCCAGGACAATGTAATGATGTCTGATATTTATCAATCATCATTAATTGTTTTCCTTAATTACCAGATTAATTTAAGCATAATTATATCAAAACGTCCAGGATGATACAAGATCATCCTGGCCGATTGCCAAAAATAAAGAATGCCTAAATAGATTATGGCGGCTGATTCTTTCTGTTTTAAGCCTATCATACTGGTCGATACATGTTTCATCAAGGATGATCGGCTAATGATGGCTGCCTTAACTAAGATGACTGATTAGGGTATCTATATTGAACCCTATTGTTCAGGACGATAATAATATCGTCTGGGACGATGTGAGTAAAACAAAAATTCTAAGTAGATAGAAAAAAAATTACTTAAGTGTGTGTGTGTAGGGTTACTTAGCATCAGAACACTTCAATGGTTACAATTGACTCAAGAAAGGAAAAAAAAATACAGACTGACTCAGACCTAGTCTACCTAATCTTTAGCTGGTTTCGATTGCCGTCTGATCTTGTGGCCCTGAAATATCAGTAGAAAAGGAAGTTGTAGAGAAACAAGAGTGTTTGCTAATCATCAAAATATAATCCATGAAAAATAGATTTGCAATAATCTCCCCCTTTTTTATGATGGCAAAACACTCTGATGATTAATTCCATAATAGCAATGCAAAATATAGAAAAGCTTTCAAATTTTCAGAAAAGAATAGGTACAACCATATTTCTCCCCCTTTTGACATCTAAAAAAGGAGGAGGAAACTAAAAAAAAACTAAAGAAACTAGAACTAAATGAAAAACACAATGCAGAAAAAATAAACCACATAAAATAGACGCCAAAACTAAAAAAATGAGGGACCCTGATCATCAGTCGGAGGTGGTGGTGGTGGCTACTTGAAGTAACTGGATATGGCAGCGAACTGTGAGCCAAACCAGGCCATATCCTGGTCGTGTTGCTGCTGCTAGTTTGCAGCATAGGCATCAAAATGGGCCATATCCTCATCGTGCTACTGCTGATGGTGAGCTACGAAAGTGTCGAACCGGGCCTCCAACTGATTAAATCTCTCCACCAACTGATCCTGCTGTTAGTGCTGGCAGAGAGGAATTGGTTCAGGAATGGGAGCAGGAGCCTCCTCCTCCTTGCCCTTCTGAGCTTCCCCATCTCCTGGGTGGAGACGAGTACTGTGAAGGACATTGAAGTAACTATTTGAGTAGTAGGGAGGTGGATGGTTGGGTGGAGCAGGTTATTAAAGATTGTATTTAGTTTCAAGAACATATGAAATGATGTGTCCTAAAGCAAGGTTGGGTTTCCTATTATGACCTAGATCGCAGATTGTTATCAAATGATCAATGTATCAAAAGATAAGGTTAGTAGCATTAAACTCTGTATGGGTCATGATGTAAAAGTTAGTAACTGAAAGAAGTGGAGTCATGTGGATTTGGTCCCTGGCTTTTGGAATAATGGAAGTACGAAGGACATGTTAGATTGTCCTAGCATCTTTGAGTAAAGAGCTAGTCTCTCCAACATGAAAGGGGGCATTAGTGTGGTGAAGAAAGTGGTTTGTAGAGGACCAATTGTAGTCAAGATCAGAGACAATGATATGAAACTTATCCCCAATGGTTGATAGCTGCAACAGTTCAGTATAGTCCTGGTATGTGATCTCGACAGGGGTGTCTATTCACATAAGAGGTGAGGGCAGTGTAGGAGGAGTTTATGCGAAGGTTTACAAAAAATTCAAAGAGGAGTTCAGAAGAAAGGGAACAGCGAGAGTAAGAATAAAACATAGAGAAGTGTGAGTGAAGAGGTCTAATACCGGATATGAGAGGTGGATAGGATTGATTATTTTGGAGAGAGTGATCCTGCATTCTTTGTTTTGATGGTAGGTAGCCTGATCTTCTACCTCCCTGAATCGAGGGTCCAGTATGGCCATCGAGGAGCTTCCAAAGGTCTGATAAACACGATTTCCTCCAGCTATAACAAGAAATCATGAAGCAGACAAGAGATGAGAAGAAGATTGAAGTGAGAAATATGGCTGGAATGCTCTGAATTTTATGAAACGGCCACATCGTCCAGGACGATCGTAGAATTGTCCAGGATGATCTGGTTCAATAATTGCGTATAGGCCGATTGGTCAAAAAGGTGGTCCGATCGTCCGGGATGATCATACATCAGCCGGAACGATTAGACATAGACGATCGTCTCGAGGAGTCAGGCCGGACGATCATTGAAAAAGCAGATCATCCAAGCCGATTAGGTGTATCGTCTAGGACGATGAATTTCAGTAAAGTCTAAAACGTCCAGCAGATGGATTTTGTACAGAGATAGTCCAATCGTCCAAGACGATATAAACATCCGCCAGGACGATGTCAAAAAATTTTGAAAACCAGGGAAAGATGGAGATGATCAGAGAGAGTCCACAAACAATAAAACCAATCTATAAACATCAACAAAAAAAGATAAAAACAAATAATTTTTTTTTATTTATATTTTACAAAGCGGCATATGATAAATTTTCCAAATAATTAAATTTTAAAGATTCAAAAGATCAATGAGTTAACAATGTCAAAATATGAAAATGGTAGAATATACGATCCTGTTAACCCTAGCTCGGACTTCTTTCAGGGCACAAATCGCCTTTTGAGAACAAATTACCTAACTCAGAATAAACAAATTAGGTAAAAAGAAGATTTGTTCAAAACTTGCTCCAAAGAAAAATAACTTATAGAATAATATACCAAAGTAATTTGTCTCAATCATGGTATTTGAAATCAAGCCTTTAAAAATATCAAGTAATTCATGAATTCTTCTAATATTTTAAAAGTTTTAAAGAGGGGTAAGCTTTTCTTATATGGGCTCATTTTTTGCCTCTTGTCAATTTGAATGGTGCTCTTTACACATCTTTTGATTTTTGATATACTTTTGTGTATATAGATTTTTTAATTTGGCATCATTGCGCATCTTTTTATTTTTGTCATCATTGGCCTTTTTCTTGTTCTTGCAAGCTGTATCCCTTTTTTAACAACTCTTAAAATATAATTAGTTGTGAGTAGATCTTCTAGATATTAAAGAAGAAAAACTCACTCTCTAATATAAGGAAGAATAGACAAAAAAGTAGACTTTAGCAATTATATGATAAGTGCAATGACAAGATTTCATTTAACTTGAAAGATATATAAAAGCTATGGATATAACAAATATAAGGTAGATTACAGTATCAAGATAAAAAATATCTTAATTTTAAAAACAAGTTGTTGATTTGCGATATACTTTTGTTTAGAAAAAAAAAATTATACCACTAAAAGAGGTTAGAGGGAGGGAGACCATCATCGGTGTTTCTCCCTTTAACTGATTTAGAGATGTTAATCATTGGCTATAAATCTTCAAAATTTAAGAAAAAGGAAAAATCATCATAAAGAAAAAGAAACTCAAAGTAAAAATAACTAAAACAAATAAAAAAAAAACTAGCACAAAAGATAAAAATAATCAAAATGCAAATCAAGAATTTATAAAACAGCAAGTTTAAGCAATTATGAGCCGCGAGCCTCCGTTTGACCAAGAATCATATGCTCTCAAAAGGTCTTTGATGAGAGAAATCCTACAAAAATCAACAACCATCAGATTTAGGAACCCAAATAAGTTTGGGTCCCTTATTATGAAAGGTAGAATGCAATGTATATGTGCTATGCTGTGAATCATGCAATTTGGGTATCCACACCCAATGTGTACTATGGTAAACAGTGCAAGTGTGTGAGATGTATCCTAGCATACCACATGAAAAACATCTAAAGCCAGAAAAAGGATTTCTTAAATGGTTTGGGTTATAATGTCTCTTCCTAGGTCTTGGCTTTAGATCAAAAGTGGGTGTCATCCAATTTCTCTTAATTCTTTCCAATTCAATTTTAAACCTCAAGTTAGTACTTTCTAAAGCAGCATTCTTAATCCTCAAATTTTGCCCATCCTGAACTTAGGTTTCTCCTCACTTTTTTCTTTTCTAGAGTGATCCTAAAGTGTAGGACAATCAGCTCTGCATGTCCATACTTCCTGCATTCAAAATAAACAACATCAAAAGATCCTTAAGAATATTTGTTATACTTACCTTTTCTCTAATTTTGATGATGCTTATGACTCTTCCTCAGAAAGATTTTGAATTCCCTTGAGATTAAGGCAATGTCATCGCTTTCAGACCCGAAAGAATCAGAGTTCGTGTTGTTGACCTTTAATGCCACAATTTTCTCCTTTCTTTTCTCACCTGCATCAAGATTTCTTTGATTCACCCCTTGCTCGAAAGCAATAAGTGATCCAAGTAAGTTATCAATTGAATAGGTATTTAAATCTTTAGATTCAGTGATTGCAGTGATTTTAGCATCAAAAGAGAAAGGCAAGCATATCAAAATATTGTTTACTTTTTTATAATTTGAAAGTTCTCTTTCTAAGGCATGCAAAGAAGTTACAATTTGAGTAAACCTTATATACATATCAGAAATTGATTCAGAAGGTTTCTTACAAAAAAATTCATAATCATGCAAGAGAATATTCAAACGAGATTGCTTAACTTCATTGGTTCCTTTATAAGTAATGCACAACCTATCCCAAATCTCTTTTCCAGTAGAGAAAGAAGAAACACGCATGTAGTATTCAGATTTTAAAGCACAGAAAAAATAATTCAAACACTTTGCATTAAGTTGAGCTAAATCTCTTTCATCAAAAGTCAATTTAGTAAAAGGCACTTCAATTTTAATTCCATTAAGTTCACATGAAGATTGAGAATATCCTTCTTTAATAAGCATCCACATGCAATAATCAGTTGAAGACCAACAAAGCTCAAACCAAAATCACCATAGAAAAAATAAGTGCAGAAGCAAGAAAAAAGAACACAAGTGTTTATAATGGTTCGGTCAACTCGACCTACGTCCACTCTTTGGAGGCGCCCTTCGAGTAATGCACTACCAAAGTGACTCTTCTTTTGCTCCCACAGCAAGACGGAGAAGCCCTTACAAAAACCTCCTTTTTGCCACCAATGGCAAGGCAGAGAACCCAACTCCTTTTGCTTCCTCCTAAAGTAGGTAGAGAACCTCGATCAATCGCTAAAGCTTACCTCTCCCAACTCTTACAAGGATAAGAGACTCTAGTGGAAGAAGAAGTGGAACGATGCTTGGAGCAACCCTTATGTATCTCCCTCACAAGCTCCCCCTTACAAGATCCTCTCTCTCTCTCTCCCTCTCTCTCTATCTCTCCTCTAGGCTTTCTAAGGTCAAGACAGCAGCAAAAGATTATTCAAAATGTTGAATAATAGCCCTTAAATAGAAGAGCTTTAAAATAGCTCATTAATTGCAAGTTGCCGACATTATCATCCTTAATATCGTCCTGTATGATCAGTGTAATTTGAGCCTAATCAGCCGGGATGATCTGGGATGAATAGAAGAAAAGTGTTTCTATCATCAAGGATGATCATAAATTGTCCAGTACTATTAGTTCAAATCACAGAACATCGGCCAGACAATCGCTTTGAAAAGAGTTTTGGACGATTCCAAAATAGCTTGATCGTCCAGGCCAATCTCACGATCATCCCGAAAAATTAGTTCAAATCAGAGGAAAATCATCCAGAGCATCTCCCGGAATTTGAACTGGCCGATCCTGATCGGCCAGACCATCACCCAGAATTTGATCTGTCTGATATTTATTATCCAGAAGCAACTAAGGTTTTTGAACTGATCGTCCAGGACGATGTGATTGCATCAATCATCCTTAATTACTTTCCATAATTACCAAAGTAATTTATGCATAATTGTATCAAATCGTCCAGGACCATACAATATCATCCTGGCCGATTGCCAAAAATAAAGAATGCCTAAATAGATTATGGTGGCTGATTCTTTATGTTTTAATACTATCATCCTGGCCGATACATGTTTCATCCAGGATGATCGGTTAATGACGGGTGCCTTAACTAAGATGACTGATTAGGGTTTCTATTTTGAACCCTATCGTCCAGGACGATAATAATATCCTCTGGGATGATGTGAGTAAAAATAGAAATTCTAAGTCAGATAGAAAAAAAAATTAATCAAGTGTGTGTGTAGCGTTAGTTAGCATCAGAGCACTTCAATGGTTACAATTAACTCAAGAAAGGAAAAAAGAAAAATACAGACTGACTCACACCTAGTCTACCCAATCTTGAGCTGGTTCCGTTTGCCATCTGATCTTGTGGCCCTGAAATGTCAGTAGAAAAGGCAGTCATAGAGAAACAAGAGTGTTTGCTAATTATCAAAATATAATCCATGAAAAATAGATTTGAAACATATCTTCTAGATAGTAGAAAAAAAAAAACTCACTCTCTAACGTAATGAAGAATAAACCACAAAATAGAATTTAATTCATATAATAAAAGTAACGATAAGATTTTGAAAATTTGAAAGTAATATAAAAACTTTGAACATTATATATATAAGATAGATTTTGTAGCTAGATAAAAAAGATCTCTTTAACTAATTTAGGGATGTTAAATATTGACTACAATTTTTTTTAAAAAAATATGACATAAAATATCAATTCAGTAAAGATAAAAAAATTTAAAACAAGAGAATTAAACACGTGACAAGAATGACAAAGAATAAACCAAAAATTATTGTCTCAAAAAAGGAAAAAAAAAATCAAAAGATCAAAAAATAAAATTAAAAAATTAGTAAGAATCAAATTAATGCATTTATGTCAATCACACCCAATCTAGTCTTTAAAATGCTGAAAGTGTCGAAGGCCAGTGGTTTAGTAAATTTGTCAGCCAGTTGATTTTCAGTTGTCATATGATGTAACTAAATGTCTCCTTTGGTCACATGATCTCTAATAAAGAGATGTCTTATATTAATGTGTTTGCTTCTTGAATATTAGATAGGATTCTTAGAAATGCAGATGGCACTAGTGTTGTCACAAAGGATTGAAATTAAGCCTACAGGTAATCCTAAATCTAAAATTTGTTGCTTCAACCAAAGGACTTGGGCCGCACAACTCCCTATGGTAATATACTCAGCTTCAACAGTAAAAAGTGCAACAGAGTTTTTTTTTTCTACTAGACCAAAAAACTAAAGACTATCTTATGAATTGGTGAATCCCAAAAGTAATATTTTTATGAACCTTGTATCCTACAAAATCAGAATCAGAATATCCAATAATCTCAAAAGAAGTGTTGTGCCTAGGATATCGGATTTCTATGTTTTGGGTCCCTAAAAGATATCTAAGAATTCTCTTAACTACTGTCAGGTGGGATTCTTTAGAATGAGCTTTAAATCTAGCACAGAGACAAACACTAAATATTATATTAGGTCAATTAGCAGTTAGGTAAAGTAAAGATCCAAACATCCCTCTATACTTCTTTTGTTTAACAGATTTGCTATTTGGGTCCTTATCCAACTTAACACTGGAGGTCATGAGAGTATTTATTAGCTTGACTTTATTCATTTTATATTTCTTCATGATATCCTTTATATACTTTGATTGATTTAGAAAGGTTCCATCATTCAATTGTCTTATGCTAAATTCTAAAAAGTAGGGCATCTCTCTCATTATACTCATCTTAAATTCCTTATTCATTATTTTAGAAAAATTATCACATAGATTTTTATCAAAAGATCCAAAAAGTATGTCATCAATATAGATCTGAACAAATAATTATTCATCTCCTACTTTTCTTAAGAAAAGGGTGGTGTCTACACTCCCCTTAACAAACTCCCTTTCTAGTAAGAATGTACTAAGCCTCTCATACCAAGCTCTGGGTGCCTATTTTAATTCGTATAAGGCCTTTTTTAATTTGTAAACTTGATTTGTAAATTGGGACCTCTCAAAACCTGGGGGCTGCTCTACAATCACATTCTCTTTTATTATCCCATTTAAAAAGGCACTCTTGTCATCCATTTGAAAAAACTTAAATCCCTTATAACAGGCAAAGTGTAATAGCACTCTAATGGCTTCCAATATAGCTACAAGGGCAAAGGTCTCCTCAAAATCAATCCCTTTTATTTGGTTATACCCCTTAGCCACCAATCTCTCCTTATTCATAACCACCACACCATAATCATTCATCTTATTCTTAAAGACCCATTTAGTTCCAATTACACTTTGCCCCTTTGGCCTTTTTATAAACTCCCAAACATCATTCCTAATAAAGTGATTTAATTCCTCTTGCATGGCTAAGATCTAAAACTCATCATATAGGGCTTAATTGATATTGGTGTGTTCAATCATTGAGATAAAGGTAGAGTGGTTCACTTCCTTCCTAATTCCATGCCTTGTACTAACACCTTCAGAAGGGTCTCCTAAGAGAAGTTCTTTAGGATAACTTGAAAACAATCTCAATTCTCTAGGAAAAGTGTGAATAGGTTCTACCCCTTCCTCCAGCTTTGCATTTTCTACTCCTTGGGTAATCTCTCCAACATCATCTTCATCCTCAACTCTAGATTTCTTAGGATCAGATTCATCAAACACTACTTGAGTAGTATCCTCAACCATGAATTTCATTCTTTCTTTTTTATTTCATTAATTGATTACAAAATCCATAATCGAACCAAAGAATTAAAGTAAAAAGAATGAACCTCTTGTTAAGAATTAGTAAATTATATTATGTAAATGATTGGTTTGATGTCTCATGGAAAGTATTTGGGGCACAAGAACAAAATAATTCTCTATGGTGTAACAAAATATCTCCCATTTCTAACACCCTAAAGGATTTCCCCATACTTGAATATCCTAAAAACACTTCTTCATCAGATTTTTGGTCAAATTTTTCTAAGTGTGACTTTCCATTGTTATGAATGAAAACTTTACATCCAAAGACATGGAGGTGGGAAAGGATGGGTGTCAAACCCTTAAGAATCTCATAGGGTGTCTTATCTAGTTTGGCTCTAACATTCACCTTATTCAACACATTACAACCTAAATTTACCACTTCAACCCAAAAGTATTTTTGAAGTGAATACTCAACAAGCATGACTCTAGAGGCCTCAACTAAGGTCATGTTATTCCTTTCAGCTACATCGTTCTATTGAGGTGTCCTAGGAGCTGAGAAGTTGTGACTAATCCCTTTATCCTCACAAAAGTCTTCAAATCTCTCATTTTTAAACTCTCCACCATGGTCACTATGGATGGTTAAGATCTCACAACCTAACATTTTTTAAACCCAAGCGAAGAAGGATCTAAACTCATCAAAAGACTCACTCTTATGTGACAAAAATTTAATCCATATGAACCTCGAGCAGTCATCGATAATCACAAATCCATAGACTTTTCCCCCTAAGCTGGCAGTGCTAATGGGTCCAAACAAATCCATTTGAAGGGCTTCTAAGGGTCTAGAGGTTATAATATCCTTAATGGAATCGAAAAAGGATTGGGCTTACTTCCCTAATTGGTATGCTTCACAAAGGTGATCTTTCGTGAACTTAAGCTTGGGGACACCTCTAATTAGGTCTTTTTGGGTCACTCTCCTAAGAGTTTTCATACTGGCATGACATAACCTCCTGGTCCATAACCATGACTCATCAGTGGTAGTTTTTAAGAAAAATGAAGCAGCATATTCAATATAATTTAAATGAAGCATATAAACGTTGTTGATCCACTTTTCCTGCAAAACAATATTATTATTCAAACTAGTAATGCATATATTTGCCAAAAGTTTTATTATGAAGCCCTTATCACACAGCTGACTGATTCTTAGCAAGTTATGTTTCTGTCCAGCTACAAGAAAAATATTTTCAATCAAAAGTTTCTTAGAGTTTTTGATTATACCTGCACCCGTAACTTTTCTTGTGGTATTGTCTCCAAGTTTAACCTTACCTCCAGCCCTAGCCTCCAGCAAAATGAATTGGTTGGCTTCTTCAATCATATGTCGTGAGCATCTGCTGTCCAGGTACCACATGCTCTCACAAAGCCTTTTGCGAGAGCAAGCCTATAAAATCATCAAATGTCATATTCAGGAACCCAAACAAGTTTGGGTCCCTTCTTATAAAAAGAAGAATAAAATGCATGTGTGTTATGCCATAAATCATGCAATTTGGATCTCCACACCCAATGTGTACTATGATAAGTAGTGAAAGTGTGTGAAATGTGTCCAAGCATGCCACATGAAAATCATCTAACACTAGGAAAAGGGTTTACTAATATGTTTGGGTTATAGTGCTTCTTCATAGGTTTCAAAACTTTTAGATCAGGTGTCGGTATAGTCATATTTTCATCAAGTGCTTTTAATTAAGCTTTAAACATCGAGTTAGCACTTTTTAAGATAGCCTTATCAAACTTCAAATAGTGTTCCCTACTTTCAGCTTCATCAATATATGTTTTAAAATCAGTTTTAAGTGAGGTGTAGGATGCTTTCAATAAATCATGCTCAATGATCAACTCAGAATGCTTTTTATTTAACTCATCAAGTAATGACATGTGACTGCTATCAATTTGAGTGTGATCTTTATGTAAAACTTCATGCCCTTTTTGCAAATTTAAAAATTCCAATTTCAAGCTAGCATGCAATTTCTTAAATTTCCCATATGATGCATGAGTTTTCTCACAAACTTCAAGTAATTGTTCATAGCTTAGTTCGCATACATCTTCTTGGTTAGAGTGGCCAAGATGATCGTCCGCCGTCAAGTACAAGTTTGTAGTCTCCTCCTCAGCTTCAGTCTCAAAAGAGTTAAATGTAGAATCTGCCTAGAATGCTTTTTGGAACTACTTCTTGTCCTTGTCTTTTTTGAACTTAGGTTTCTCCTCACCCTTCTCCTTACTTGGGGGAGCCTTAAATATAGGACCATCAGCTCTTACATGTCCTAGCTTCCTGCATTCAAAGCAAACCATATCAGAAGAACCTTTAAAATTTTTGTTATCCTTACATTTTTTCCACTTCTGATAGTGTTGGTGATTTTTCCTTAGAAAGCTTTTGAATTGCCAAGTGATTAAGGCAACATCATCACTTATAGACCCAGAAGAATCTTTATCCATATTGTTAGCTTTCAGCGCCATAGTTTTCTCCTTCTTTTCTCACATGCATCAGGTTGTCTTTGGTTCTTCCCTTGCTCATAAGCAATGAGTGATTCAAGTAAGTTATCAATATAATAAATATTTAAACCGTTAGATTCAATAATTATAGTAATCTTTACATCAAAAGATGAAGGCAAGCATCTCAAATTTTCTTTTCACTTTTTCATTGTTAGTTAGCTCTCTTCTTAAGGCATGCAATGAGGTGATAATTTGAGTAAACCTAGAATACATATTAGAAATTGATTCAGTATGTTTCATACAAAAAATTTCATAGTCATGCAATAAAGTATTCAACCTAGATTGCTTAACTTCATTTATTCCTTTATAAGTAATACACAATCTATCTCAAATCTCTTTACTAGTAGCACAAGTTGAGACACGAATTTAATCTTTTGATTTCAAAGCACATAAAAAAAGTTCAATCATTTTGCATTAAGTTACACTAAATCCCTATCATCAAAAATCCATTCAGAAAAAGGAAGTTCAGTTTTAATGCCATTAATTTCACAAGACAGAGGTGAATATCCTTCTTTAACAAGCATCCTCATGCGATAGTCAATCAATTGTAAAAATTTTGACATTTGAGTTTTCCAAAAATCAAAAGGAATATTATCAAACAAAGGTGGTCGGGTAATAGAATACCCTTCCACAGTATTATGATTACTGGAGTTAGCCATGGATTAAAAATTCAAAAGTTTTCATAAACTCAATTTTATGAATCCCGCTCTAATATCACTTTAAAGTTCATTAAGGATGTTAAGCCCTTACGAAATAGCCTAAGGCTAACCAGGAGGGGGGTGAATTAGTGTTTTAAAAAATTCCTCAAAAAAAAAAAAAAAAAAAAAAAAAAACACAAACATAAGCCAAACCAAAATTCACCACAAGAAAATACTAAGTGTGGAAATTAAATGAGGAAAATAGTAAGAAAGAACACACAAAAATTTACAGTGGTTCGATCAATTTGAACTACATCCACTCCTAGGAGCCTCTACTATGGGTATTGCACTAAACTCATTAACTCTCTTTTTTCTCCCATAGCAAGGCGGAGAAGCCTATACAAATCTCCTTTCCACCGAGACTAGTGAGGCTAAGAACCCGACTCCTTTTTCTTCCTCTTGAAGCAGGTAGAGAGCCTGACTCCTTTTACTTCCTCTTGAAGCAAACATAGAACCTTGATCAATTACTAAAGTAGACCTTTCTCGAACCTCTAGGAACCAGGGACAATGACCGGAGAAAATGACTTAGATCCTTGCTTGGAGCAACCTTTGTGAAATCCCTCACAAACTCAACCTCACAAGACCCTCTCTCTCTCCCAAGCCCTCCCTCTCCTCTTGGCTCTCTTATATTAAAACAACAACAAAAGATATACTTTTGGGTAAATAAGAGGTCTTATATAGAAGAGCTTCAGATTTACTCTTAATTACAACAAACTGACATTATCATCATGGACAATATTCATATCATCATATACGATTAATTCAATTCATTGAGTATTAGTTAGAACATTATCTTGAATGTATGTTTGGATGATGGAAAAGTAAATTGATCATCCCAAATGATTTAACGATTATCATTGGATGATTAATTCAAAATGATAAATATCATCCAATACATCGCCCTTATTGCATGTTTGGACGATGAAAAAATAACTGATTATCCCAGATGATTTTGGGATCATCCTGAATGATTAGCTCAAAAAAATGCACATCGTCCATAACATTATTCTGGTAATCCAGGAATAAACTAAGATTTGTTTAACTAATCATCCTGAACGATCCTATGATCGTCTAAGACTATATGATCGTGCAATCAAACCTTAATTGCTTTTCTGAATTACTATACTAATTTATGCATGATTGCACAACATTATTTAGGATGATGTTCTGGATGATGTCCAAAAATAAAATATTCCTAAATATATCTAGCGGCTGATTCTTTCTAATTTGAGCATATCATTCAGGATGATGCAATATCGTCTAGGACAATTTGCTGAATTGCGTCTGTCTTAACTAGGACACCCTAATTAAGGTTTCTATTTTTGATGGATCATTCATGATAATTTGGGATCGTCCATGATGATGTGATAAAAAATAAAAAACTTTAAAATCAGACAAAATTTTTCCTAAGTGTGTGTGTGCAAGATTACTTAGCATCAGGACCCACTTTATTTACAATTGACTCAAGAAATGGTAAAAACCAACTTAAAGTTAGTTTCTAGATAGACTCTGTCCTAATCTACTTAATCTTGAGCTATCTTGATTTGTAATTGGACTTTGTAGATCTAAAATTTTAGTTGGCAAGGCAGACGTAGAAAAATGGAAGTATCAAAAATGTTTGCTATCATCAAAAATATATTTTATGAAATCAGATTCACAACAAGAGAGATAGAGAGATAGAGAGAGAGAGAGAGAGAGAGAGAGAGAGAGTTTTGTACTATTTCTCTAAAGATTTTGTCTTTAATTTCTTATTGTGATGTAATTTCATGATTTTTTCTTGATTTTGATATTTCCGCATTAAATCTTGACTTTTTTAGCTGCATTTTCTCTTTCTTATTTGTGTATGTTGCATAGTTTGTATTTGAGTATGTATGGTGTTATTTGTAGCTTCTAGAGGTGTGGTTAAGAATGCTTGGAAGGAAATAAAGATTTAGGAACAATAAGTGATATTCTTCAAAGGAAAGTAAGTAGATCTCTTAAAAATTTGTTCTTTTGGAGCAAGAATAAATTGAAAGGGCTAAATAAATTAAAGTGAGAGTTACAAAATGGAATAACAACATTATTTGAAAATGAAATAATATTTGTCTAAACCTAGATAAGCTACTACTGTTGAGGAAGAAAATTCTTGAGTTAAATAGTACTCTTGTAAAACTTTCAACGTGGTGGAGACAACGTTCTAAATCCCAATGGTTGGAAGAAGGAGATCAACATTCACATTTTTTTATGCTTTTGCTTCTGATAGAAGGAATGGAAACATGATCAATCAAATTACTGTTTCTCATAGCAATAAAGAGACATATTTGGAGAATATACATGCAATTTCTATCTATTATTATAAAGATGGAAAATAATAAATATCAAGGAAATGATAAAGTTAGTGCTTATTTTTTTTTAATTCTTCAGGAGTACTGTAACTATTTAATTATGGAATGCTGTTGAGAATTTTTTTAATTATGGAATTATGCCTGATAGTTGGAAAGAAACATTATTTGTATTGATTCCTAAATTTCTTATTACATCAGATGTAACTCGGTTTAGACATATAAACTTATGTCAAACTATCTATAAAAGGGTGGCAGGTATGATTTTGAATAGATTGTTGGAGTGTCTTCCCAAGATTATTTTGGAATAACAAGGAGCATTTATACGAAGAAGATCTATATGTAAAAAATGTCATTTGCCCCATAAGTTTGTAAATAAATTTAGATTCTCAAAAGCTAATCCAGGATATATGTTACTTAAACTTGATATGGAACAAGCATATGATATCATGTCTTCGGAAATTGTAAAGCAGATTTTATATGTTATGGGATTCCAGAAGAAGATTACTAACTTAATTATAAAATTATAAGCTATTAAAAATTCTTTATTATTATTGAAAGAAGGAAGAGTAATTAGATAAATGCATAATGTGGGTTCATATAAGGATGCCCATTATCCCCTTATATTTTTATTCTTTATTTAAGTTGTTACTAAAGTAATACATGATAGAGGTGATTATCCTGGGATAAGAATTGCCCTAAATACTACAAACGTTTCTCATATGTTATATAATAATGATGTTCTATTAGTAGCTGAAGCTTCTCAGAATAATGGAAAGCTTGAAAGTTTAAAAAGGTTGTTAAACCTCAATGAATTAGCCTAAGGAGCACCAAGAGGGGGGCGAATTGGTAATTTAAAAATCCTAAGCAAGAATATATATATATTTCTCATATGTTATATAATAATGATGTTCTATTAGTAGCTGAAGCTTCTCAGAATATTGGAAAGCTTGAAAGTTTGAAATGGTTGTTAAAGCTCAATGAATTAGCCTAAGGAGCACCAAGAGGGGGGTGAATTGGTAATTTAAAAATCCTAAGCAAGAATATATATATATATATATATATTTGTAAATTTTTCAAAACTTTAAAATAAGTAATTTGATCTGTCGATGCAGATGCTAATAATTTAATAATAATTTTAATAATGATGATGAAATTTTAATTAATATAATAAAAATTAATCTAAGATTTTCAACAAGCAATTATTTTAGAAATTTAGTGCGAAAAGTAAAACATGGAAAATGAAAAAGTACACTAGAATTTTTATAGTGGTTTGATCAATCTTAACCTATGTTCACTCTCCGGAGTCCTCTGCTGAGGGAATTGCACTAATACAAAGTTACTCTATTTTTGCTCCCAGTGCAAGGTAGAGAAGCCTTTAGAGACTCACTTTCACCAAACTTGATGCAGCAGAGTGTTAGAAGCTATGTCATCTTCCTTAGTGATGGCATCAAACCTTGAATAATTTTTCTCCCTCTTTGAGACAGTAGATAACGTCGAATCCTTTTTCTCCCTCCTGGAGATTATAGAGAATCAAAATCCTTTCTAAAGAAGAGAACCTAATATTCATTTTCTCCCTCTTAGAGAAGGCATAGTACCTCGATGACTTGACTTAAAAGCCTCTATCCAAAGAAAGCCCTTAAGAACTCAATAAGGCAATAGGAGGAGCAAGGGTGTAGCTAGCTTAAGGTAATAGTGTGATCCCCTCACACTCCTTCTAATACATGCTCAACCTCACCTTCTCCTTCATCTCAAACCCTGGATGTCTTTCATAAGCTTCTCTCTCAAAATACCTTCAGTTGTCACATAATCCTCATCTTTTCGTATGATCTTTGGGATGACAAAATATTGTCTCTATCAATCATACGATATGATCAATATTGTATAGTATGATTTTCTATCATTACTTAAATCATAAATTAATTGACTAATTATGGGGATTAATTTAAGAAATATTTTAAATTTTCATACAATATGAATCAGATCGTGTAGTATGATTAGCACAAAAATCAAATTTTAAATATCTTATATAATTTATCTAACAGTTAGAGTTTTTAGATTATAATGAAATATTCATTACAATCCTGATCATACAATATGATTAGTTCATAGAAACTAATTGAATAATTAGTCGTTAAGCCCATTCTTTGTATATTGATCGTATAATATGATTGTAAGTCACATAGTATGATTAATACACAAAATTTTATCTTTAAAATTATTTTTATTTAACTTATTTGTTTGTCTACAGATACCCAATTGAATATACTCTTATGTGGCTAGACCAAAGAAATAAAAGATAAACAAAAATAAAAGAATGGCCTTTGTTTACTTGACACTCTCATTATACCCATTTTGGAGCTTTGAATAGCCTTGAGCAGTGTATGTTAGTACTCACAGACAAAAGAAATATCAAAACATTCAATGAGAAAAGTAACAATTCAATCAATAATTTTTATCATCATCGAAATCACAAATTAGGGATCCTTGAATGTAATAATCTCCTCCTTTTTATGATGGCAAACAACGTTGGTTGATAAACAAGATTAATATTCTTTTCTCTTAAGCTCCACCTCACTAGGTGATAGATTTTAAAAAGTAGGGGTTTCATTTTTTATTTTTATTTTTTTATTTTTTTAATGAAAGACGGAATGAAAATAAGATAATATAAAATAAAGTAAAATAAATATAATATTCTATTAATTTGAAACATACAACCAAATATATATTTTCTCTCCCTTTTGACATCACCTAAAAGAGGAGGAAAACTAAACAAACAGAACATAGTAAGAAATAAAAATAGTAAAACATAACAAACCAATACTAGAAATAAGATGGATCCTGATCACATGGTGGTGGTGGTTGTTGTTGAAAGTACTTATGGATAGAGGTGAAATGATCTTTAATTTGGAAAAACTTTTCTCCAAATCATCACATGTCTTCCTCATACTATTGCTATTTTTAGATATGACAGTCTAATCAAGTTTCTAATCACAGGAGCAATTGAATTATTTCATCCTGAGGGTAGGCAAGGTAGGTAGGTGCAAGTGGTGGTATTGTTGGAGATGCATATCCACTTGCGAAAGAAACTTCCCCTTCTTCAGCAAAATCTAGCTCATCATGCTTATGTCATTGATGGAAATTAACACAAAATGAGGCATCCTTATAAAAAATGGGAAGATTCTTTGGAGGAGTAAGGTGGTTGAGTTGGTATTTTTTATAGAATATATATGCTATGATGTGTCCTAATGTGACATTTTTCTTTCTTTTTGCATTGGGATATTGAATAAGAGTCATATTTTAGATATAATCAAGAATCATTTGGGCTTCATAAAATTGGATATTCGACATTATTAGGTAGAGAACTTTGGAATGAAGTTAGATTATATTGACATAATTTCCAGCTTTGGGTATAACTATGGTATTAAGAACATGTTGTATAACATAGATAGTTTGATTTAGGGTATAGACTAAGGGTTGATGTTGATTTATGGCCACATTTCTATTAATCAAGTTTATAGAACTCTAGTCATAGTCAATTATGGAGATCAGGGATTGTGATGAGGTCCTATAGTAGAAAGGCCAATATTTTCCCTTAAATCTTCCTTAGTGATCTCTACAGGTTATCAACAAATTTATGAAGTCATGGTAAAAGTTTCCATATTTAACCTATGGTTGGATAAGAATTCATAAAGTAGTTTGAATTTAAAAAAAAAATGCTACTGTGAGAAAGAATTGGAGAGTGGTAGAGGCAAAGAGGTTTTTCACCTCGATTTTAAGAGCTGATTAATTTAACATTCTAGATGGGGTGATTTGTGCCTCCTTGAACTTTTAGTAGGCATCTTGATCAATATTAGGCACCAAATTGGAGAGTGGCATCTTCCCTAATAATATGAAGATGCCTAATATTGGGAATGAGGATTCTTTAATATGCAAATGGCAATAGTGTTATCACACTTGATTTGAATGTTGTCTATAGGTAGTCTAAGATCCATGATTTATTATTTAAGTCATAGTACTTGTGCAACACAACTCTCTACTATTGTATATTCAACTTCAATAGTAGATAGGGCTACAGAGTTTTATTTTCTTCTAGACCACAAAATTAAAGATTATCCTACAAATTGGTATGTTCTAGAAGTGCTTTTCCCATTAACCCTACATCCTACAAAGTATGAATTTGAATATCCTATAACTTCAATGGAAGTGCCATTCCAAAGTATGATCTAAAGACTATATATTAAGATCTTTTTACTTTCTCTCTATTTATACATGACTATTCCTAGGACAATAAGAAATCATCTCTATCAATCATCCTACATTGATACCATCGTATAGTATGGTTAGTTTATTCTAAGTAGGCCATCCAATAAGATACGAATGTCATACAATATTACTAGTTCAAAAATCATGGTTATCTTTGGTAAGATCTTTAGGATGACCAAATTTTATCTCTCTCAATTGTATGGTATGATTAATATCATCTAGTATGATCAACTATTAATAATTAAATTATGATTTGATTGACTAATTATGGGTTTAATTTAAGTAAGAATTCAAATTTTCATACAGTATAATTTTGATAGTATAGTACGATTAAATCAAAAAAAAATATATCTTACTTAATTTATCCGACGGCTAGGGTTTTTAGATCATAACGAATCATATAGTATGATCCAGATCGTTCAATATGATTAGTTCACATAAACTAATTGTGCCCATTCTTTTAATATTGATCATACAATATAATTTTAAGTTGTACAATATTTGAAATACAAAAAATTTTAACTTTAAAATTTTTCTCATTCCCACAGTGTGTCTGTGTATGGTTTCCTAATTACATACACTTTTATATGGTCAAACTCAAAAAATATAAAGTAAATTAAAAAAATATAAACTTATTTGCTTAACAGTCCTATTTTTCCTTTTCTTAAGCTTTCAATAGCCTTAAGCAGTGGATGTCTTACAAACAATGTTAGTGCCCACAGATAAAAAAAATATCTAAAATATTCATTGAGAAAATTAATAATTCAATCAATAATATTTTTCATCAATAGAAAAATGGTTAGTGGTTAGGGAGTTTTCTTCTCCCTGCGAATCCAAAATAGAATGCACCAAAGTTGATTAATAAAATACATTTACCGAGCTCATTATTTAAAAAAAAAATGATATTTTTGAAAGAAATTTAAATAAAAAAATTAAATCATGATTATTATAAGGGCACAAGATTATGTAGTCTTGCAAGGTACTTTTATTCTGTCCGGTGAACGTACGCTCCTCAACATTCGGCCACCAATATTTTAGCGCCACGTAGCATGAACAACATCCCATCACCTTTTGGATATATTTTAAATACCTAGCAATACCGAGCAAATACCAAGTTGTACCTAGTTTTTTCTAGCAATACCGAGCAAATCCCTAGCAATACTGAGCAAATCCCTAGCAATACCGAGCAAATACCTAGCAATATCGAGCAAATACTGAGTTGTACCGAGTTGTACTGAGTTTTTTCTAGCAATACCGAGCAAATACCTAGCAATACCGAGCAAATCCCTAGCAATACCGAGCAAATCCTGAGCAAATACTGAGTTGTACCGAGTTATACCGAGTTGTAAAAAACTCGGTACAACTCGGTATTTGCATGGTATTGGTCTTTACAGCGCGGTATTTCTCATTTTTGCAAAGCAATGCCTAGCAAATACCGAGCAATACCGAGAAAATCGCGAACATAGCATTCCCGGGTTCCGCTCCGGGTCGTCGTCGGGCCGCGCGGTTTAGAGTAAGAGCACGTGGCGACAAGTTATTGGCGGCCGAACGTAGCTCTACGTCCAGTCAGAGGACGTAATAATTGTTCTCTTGCGAGGTTGAAAATTTCATTGGACTAATTGTTAACATTTAGTATTTGCTAATACACTTACTTAGGGTGCACTATAAAAATTTCTTATAAAATAAAAAAAATTAATTTTTATGTCTAATAAAAAAATAAAAGTAATTTAAAATGATAATTAGAAAATACAATCAATGAGAGTGCAAGGAAAAAATAAAGAGAGAAGAAACATGATATATATATTTTTTATTCCGCCAAACCACAAAATCCGCCAACATCCACTCCAAGTTAACCGCTGGTTAGGATTTCATTAATGATTTCATCAGATTACTATACTTTTATACTCTTCTACGTTAGGGTGAGTACGACCCCTTACAACATCCAGTCCATACATTCTCTCACAACGAGTGAGTACAGTAAAAAAAATAACTTTGATGAAAAAAATATAACAATAATTATCCACTTAATCTTCCATGAGAATTGCCTTGAAAAAGAAATTTTACAAGCGAGAATGCCTAAAAATTTTTAAAGGGAGAATTTGCAAGAAAGAGATATCCTTGGGATTTTTTGCAAGAGAAAAGAGAAAATCCAAGATAGAGATTCTTAGGCTTTTCGTAAGAGGGAAAATCACTAACGGAAAAGAGAGAAGAGAGATTAAAAAATTTAGCCAGAGGAAGTTTTTTGATGGTAATTAGAATTTATTATTTTGCAATTTAGAAAGTAATAATATTTTCATAATTTAAATTTCTGCTAATCATGATTTTTGAATAATTTCTAAATAGATTATTGATAGAATCAATCATGATGATATAATAAATCAATAGAATTAATTTAAATTAGTTGAAGTCAGTTAGATTAATCTAAATCCAAGAAAGAGTGGGGTGGCTAAAAGTTGGCAAAATTTATTAAATTGTTTTTGCAATATTTAAAACTAAGCACTTAAATTTAAAATTTGAATTTTGTGAAATGTGGATACATGGATATGAAGATTTAAATGAATTAAATACACATAATTATGAAATGATATAATGTTGTGGAAGGAATAAGCAAATATCTAAGTAATTAATGCGTTATTCAAATTTTGGTATTTTTTTCCCACAAATTTGAATTTTAATTTTCCAAGGGAGGGAGATTAATTGTATCAAATTTCATGAAACTACTTTAAATATATATATATATAACTACCTGAGGCAAACAATGGCAAACATGTGATTTTAAATAATAAAAATAATAAAAATATCATAGGAGAGAGAAAATAATAATGGATGAGAGAGAAAAAAAATAATGAAATGATTTAAAAAAAAGTCTTTTTTTTATCAAGTGAAAAAAATTATTGTAAATAACGTAGTGCATGAAAGAATATGGATAAAGAATGATTAGTTAATGAAACTTGCATTAATCGAAACATGTTAAGAATGCCAAAAGGATAAATATTTTTTTAAATTTATCAAGAAATGAAAATTGCAAATATTATTAAATAAAGTATGCAAAATAAATAAAAAAAAAATAAAAATATTTATTTTGCACTTAATTTTATTTTTTGTGTGTAATATTTTTCATTTATGCAAAATGATACAATTATCAAATAAAGTCCAAACAAATGCTAATTTTGATCTTATTGAGTTCACTGACAAATTTGGGTTTGTTATCTCGCCTGAATTAAAATTAAATGACACAAGCATCCTATTAGATGTTTATTATCATTAATTCTCATTAGAGAGAAAATCCTGATTTATTTTTTGATTTGCCGGTCTTTTCAGAAATGGCAGAGGATGATCGACGGCGTTCACCGGCGATCATTCCTCCTTCTTTGTTGATTCCTCCATGAAGATTGTTGACTAGATCACCTTTGATTACTAGAGATGTCTCGGATAATTCAAACTCAATTGCTATTTGGTTCAAAAAAGATTTTTCTGGCAAGGGTAAATGTATTATTGCTGCAGATAATGTGATTCCTTCAAAAACGTTCATCTCCAATGATTTAAAGAGTAATGATTATGAAGCTTCTGCTTCGTCTGGTGCCAAATTATTGCTTAAAAGATTCTCAAAATCTGTTAATGGAGGTGTAAATGAAAATTTGAATAAATCTTCATATGCACAAGTAGTTCAGAATTCTTGTTTTAATATTGAGATAGATGCTACACCTAATTCGATAAATCCCAATTGGTTTTCTAATTCTGGAGATAAGGCTCATCTGAATGTTGAAGTGGCCAAAGGTAAGAATGATTTAGAAGATAATCTTGTTAAGATTTCTAACATATTGAGTATGCATCCAAATATTAAGATTGCAAATCTGGAAAGTAATGTCTTCATGTGTGATGATGGAGTTGTAGTTATATTGCATCGTGATAATGAAAACTTTAACATTCATAGACTTAAGAATTATGTTGTTATTAAAGTATTTGGTGAATCAGTTCCCTTCATTCTCTGTTATTAGTATTGAACTAAGGAAACAGTGGAGTCATTTGGGTTAATTCTACCTGACCTATTTAGGAAATGAATGGTTTATGTGTTCTTTTCACTCTTCAGAATTTAAAGACACTGTGCCTAGTGGAAGACCATGGTTTGTGGGGGGCCCATATTGTTGGTATGGAAAATTGGAGTCCTTAATTTTCCCCATTAACTATGAAAGTTTTGTTTTCACCTATTTGGATTAGACTTCCCTTTCTGCCTTTATTCTGTTGAGATGATATTAACATTATCAAAATAGCTTTGATGGTGGGTACTCTGATGTATCTGGATGGAAACATGTTCAATTGAGGGAGAAGAGAATTTGTAAGGGTTTTTGTTCGTATAAAGCTTGATGAGAAACTTCCTCAAGGTGTTTGGGTGGATGGAATTTTGGGAGATTCTTCCAAAAAATACAATATACGAAAAGATTGATTCATTTTGTTATAAATGTGGAAAAGTTGGACAAGATATTCAAAACCGTAATAACAAAGAAATTTCCAATATAAATGACTCCTCTGTTCCTGGTGGAAAGATGGTGAATGAATCTCTCAATAATCAAGATAGTAGAGCAAATACTGTTAATTAAGCTAGATAATAAAGTCTGATTCTTCTATTAAAGCTGTGAAGGTTTCTAAAGAGTATGGCCTTTGGATACATGTTACTTATGGAAGGAAAAAACCTTATTAAGGTTTTAGACAGAGAAATGTGGGTGATTCAAATGTGGGTAAATATATTAGTAGGACCAAAATGAGGCATGTTTCTAGTAATTAAGCATCTGAAGTTGTCCCTGTGACAAGTGATAAAAAGTTAACAAGTTTAGAAAATCATGATGCTATTCCTAAAGTTGTTGTTACAACTGCAACTAATGTACCTAGTATTGAAGTACCACAAGTTAATACTACTTATATTGATGTTGAAGTAGAATGTGAGATTATTGTGAATGAAGGATATCATCTTGTTGTTTCTAATAATGGTAAGACTGATACTTTATATGTTGCCAACTTAGCTTCAGAGATCATAAAAGAAGTTGGGATCAGTTATGCTAACATTCAAAGTTTACATGAAAATTCAGGTGAGGATATTTGTGCAGGAGATGATAAGGAAAAATTTATATCAAAAGTTCAATTGAACTAGGTTATTGAAGATAAACCTCCATCACGTTTAAGTTCAAGGAAAAAAGAAAATGTTGATTTTCCTCATAGCAAAATGAAGATTAATGGTATGAAGACATCCTCTAACAAGAAGAATAAATTTTAAAAGGAAGCTAATAGGTTTGGCCCAATTAAATATAGCCTAAGAGGTAGAAGAGGTGATAGAAGCTTGGATAGTACAGGGGCTCTACCCCATTAGTCTCCTAATGTCTTCATTACTTTTTTGGAATTGTAGGGAAGCCAAGAAAAAAGAGGCTTCCCATTACTTAAGAAGTGTTGTGGTTGATAATTTAGTTTTCTTCATTGGTCTTATGGAAACCAAATTAAAGTAGCAATGAGGAAAAAAGGGTTATTAGTAGTTATTGGGCCGGATTACTTTCATGTTGATGCTAATGGGACTTCAAGTGGTATTATTGCAATGTGGAGAAGCAAAATATCCTCTTTTTCTATCCTTAACTCATTCAATCAATGCATAATGGGTTGTTTGAAAGCACCTAATGGTTTTTGTAGAATTATAACCATTGTATATGGTAGTAAGGATAAGTATGAAAGAAGAAAGTTATGTGAGTTGATTGAGAAGTATACATCTAATGAAAAGCCTTGTATTATAGGTGGTGATTTCAATTGCATTATATCAAAAAATATAAAAAGGATAGAGACTTTTGTTCTCTCTAGGTCCTCAAGAAATGAAGGATTTCCTTTATGATTATCATGATATTGGTTATATTGGTCCCAAATATACATGGTGTAATAATAAAGATGGTCTTTCTAATATTTGGGAAAGATTAGATAGAATTTAACTTAATTCCATGGCTTTAAATCATATTCCTTTTGCAATTTTTAATCATTTGCCTAGTGTTTCTCTGACCATTTTCCTCTTCTTCTTAATCTTAGAAAGTCTGTTTCTTTCACTCAAAGATCTTTCAAATTTGAAAATGTTGGGTGTTCGTATGACGCATCATGGGAGGTGGTAAACAATTCTTGGAGTTAACATGATTATGGAGAAGCTTCAAATATTATTCAAAGGAAGATAAGGAGTGCTCTTAAAAACTTATTTTATTGAAGCAAGAATAAACTTAAAGAACTTAATGTTATAAAAGAAGTATTGCAAATGGAGATATTGTCTTTACAAGAAGAAGAGAGTCTTTATGGTTTGAAGATAGTCAAGCTGTTGGAACTTAGATTGAAAATCCATTAGTTGAATGTTACTCTTGCAAGACTATCTACTTGATGGAATCCACATTCAAAGGCACATTGGGTAGAGGAGGGAGATAAGAATTCCCATTTCTTTTATGCATATGCTTTAGATAGAAGGAATGAAAATATGATTAATCAACTAACTAATGTGGATGGCAGCTTGATTTCTGACCTAGAAGTTATACATTCATCTATTGAAAGTTTTTTTTTCGAGAAAAGGGAGGCATATGCTATGCTCTTATTCCAATTGGCCAAAGTTTAGTTATGAAATGAGGTTAGATAATGTTCAAAAAGATGTGTTAAATGCAGTTTTTATGATGCAAGAGTTGTTTGATACAATTACAAAGATAAACAACAACAAATCTCCAAGAAATGATGGTGAAATTCATATTTCTTCAATTTTTTTTGGAACATTATCAATGTAGAATTATTGGATGCGGTGCATAATTTCTTTTAGATTGGAATAATGTCTGATGTTTGGAAGAAAACAATGGTGATTTTTGTCACTAACTATTCTAAATGGTAGAAGTGAATAAGTTTTGACCCCTAAGCTTGTGTCAATTTATATACAAAATGGTGGTGGGTATCATGTTGAATAGATTAAAGATATGCCTACCTAAAATTATTTTTGATCATCAAGGTGATTTTGTTCTGGGTAGAACTGTTGCAACCCATGACCTCGAGTTTGAGATTTTGATGATGCCAAATAATGAGTGTTTTGGAACAACTATTCATTGAATATTGTTTTATTTACTATTGTCCTTGAGCACTAATATTTCAGGAAGATCACAAGTGACTCAGGACGAAAGGAAGACTCAAGACCGGGTAGATTAGGAGTATGAGTCAAACATTATATTTTTCTATGTATTTTGTTTTTACTTTATTGAGTCTGGCCACAAAATGCATAAGAGTAAGAGCAACCATGCACACACACAGGGGGAGAGTGTTAACTGCAAAATTAATAAAATTTCTTCTCTGAGATCGTACTTTACGATTGTAATTTGTACGTACGATCCAAACCTATGTGGACGATTCCTGTGAATAGATCGTACTGTATGAATGTATTCGTACTGTACGATATGTTCAGATCCAAAACCCCAGCCGTGAGTTTAGTTTAAGTAAGTGATTTTGCGCCAGTCGTACGTGTACGACATGTTCGTACTGTCGATCTATTTTTAAATACTTACGTAAATTAACCCGGTATAGTGCATGAAACAAGGCCTAATTAAATTTTTGAACATCGTACTGTACGAACCATATCGTACCATACGATGAAAGAAGACGAAGTATGATCATCCGGATATCGTCCTGGATGATCTCTTGGTTTTTGTCACACGTACTGTACGATGAGTTAAATTGTACCATATCCATGAACAGAGATGACATCTGATCGTCAGACCATCGTCCTGTACGAATAGTATTTTGTTGGATTGTACGTACGTATTATATCGTACAGTACGAAGTTTTTGAACTGTTCGTACATCTTCGTACCAGGACGACAGTCTGTTTATGGAAGATCGTACTGTACAATGTGAATCGTACTGTACGAACAGTAACGACTACTTTTGAATTCAGAGGGTTTTTGGAGCCGTTTTTTAGATATCAATCAAGTCCTTTTTCAGTAAGAATCACAGAGGGGTGAACATGGTAGAAAGGATCCAAGGGAGAAAACTCTTAGAGAGTTCTTGAGGGTTGAGAGAGGAAGGAGGAGGTGAGCGTGTGGGGAGGAAGAAGTGTGAGGGAGATCACACGGTTTCCCGAGCTTGGCTGCATCTTGCTCCTCCTGTGGCCCTAGAAGGATTTGAGGGAGGATCTCCAAGGGAAAGGCTCGTCTATATCCATTACTCTGAGTTCTCTGCCTTCTCCAGGAGGGAGAAAAATGAGAAGGTTCTCTGCCGTCGCCAGAGGCGAAAAACAGAGTTTGGCACTCCCCACGCCAGGTTGGTGAAAGGGAGGTTTGTAAAGGCTTCTCCGCCTGCCGAGGGGCAAAAGGAGAACATTTTGATATTAACCCAGTGGAGGACTCCGAGGAGTGACTGTAGGTCATATTTTGATCGAACCACTATAAATTCTGGTTGTGTTTTTTCCTTATCATCATTTACTTTTTACTTGCACTTAATTTCATACTATTGCATGGTGAAATTTTGTGGAAGAAAACTTGCTAAAAATTTTGTTATAAAATTTCAAAAATAACAAAAAATTAGAACTCTGTTTAGGGTATTTTTATTAAGAAAAGATTTTCACAATTCACCCCCCTCTTTTCGTTTAGTAATTTCAAGAACAATTCATATAATTACTTATTGGTTCATGAGTTAGTTAATAAAATGAGATTCTTTATGGCCAAGCTGGGATTTATGTTTTCTCAAACTAGATATGGAGGAAGCGTATGATATTATGAGTTGGGAAACACTATACAAGATTCTTATTGAATTGGAATTCCCAATGAAGCTCATAAATCTTATCATTCAATGTGTTAGCAATCCAAAATTTTCCATTTGTACTGAAAGAAAAGTAAATGGATAGATGTTGAATGCATTTTTAGACAAGGATGTCCGTTATCTCCATATCTTTTTCATTCTCTATTCAAAATTAATTTCAAAAGCATTTGGTAAAAGAGGTAAAAAATTGGTATAAAGATTGCTCCAAATACACCTAAGGTTACTCATATGTTCTTTGCAGATGACGTGATGGTTGCGGCTGAAGTTAACTGATAGAATGCAAAGAGGATTCTTAGAATTCTTTGAGACTATTGTAACTGGACTGGTCAGAGGATTAACAAAGAAACATTTATGGTCCTATATGGAAAAGCTGTAAAACATGGAAGAAGAAAGAAATTAAGTAGAATACTTGGTTATAGAGCTGTAGATGAATTCAATTTCCTTGGTATTAAGATGGTACTTAGAAGACTTAAAGCTTCTGATTTCAACTTCATTCTTTAAAAGGCTATGAAAATCCTAACTCTTGGGGATCTCAGTTATTGTCTTTGGCAGGGAAGAATATGTTGATTAAAACTATTTATTCTTAATTTCCTTCATTATGTATGAATCCTTTTTTTGGTTCCAAAGAGTATTCTTAATGAGTTGGATAAGTCTTGTAGGAATTTTATGTGGCAAAAAGATCAAGGAAGAAGAGGGTTGCATTATATTTCATGGGATTTGATGTGTACACCTGTTAACTATGGAGGTCTTTGGATCCAAGGTGCTTTGAAAAGACAAGGGCTTTAAGAGCTCCTAAAAAATCTTTATTTTGGTGGTATTTGATTAATAATTCTATTTCAACTCAAGCTTGGTTATAATACAGAAGACTTTCAAACTTTAGTTTGTATCCAAAGGCTATTTAGAATAAGAAGATAGTAATCATATTGTTGTTCATTGTATAAAGATTATTGAGATTTTTGAAACATTGAATAAGTGGAGTATCTACTTGCCTAAGCTTAATAGTTTTTTCCATTGTTTGAATAAATTGGAGGAGATGGAAGTAACTAAACCTGGAGTAGTTAAATTATATTCAGCTATAGTTTACCAGAATTGGAAGGTGAGGTGTTGTTTTATTCATGGAATATGTTGTCCAATTTTGATATCCATAGTTGCTCAAGTATTGTCTAATTTTGTTGATCCTTTTGTTCTTCGAATCAACTACAACTGGGAAACTAACCCGCAAATGCTGTAAAAAATTGGTTTCCCCCTTCGTTGAATTTGATTAAGCTGATTGTTCATGCTTCTTTGTTACATTCTAATGAAGGTAGTATAGCCGAAGTTTTAAGAGACCATAATGGCATATTTTTACTTGTGTATGGAAGAAAGTTAATGCATTAGGATGTATCACTTTTGGAGCTTGTTGCTATTTTCAACTTTAAAGAAATTATCAAAGAATGGATGATAAAGAAACAAGGCATAATCATTGAAGGGGATAATATCAATGTGATTAAACTTTTGCAAAAATCAGTGCTGAAGAACAACCAGAGGAATAATGTCCATAGATTAGATTTTTCTTTTCTTGATGTTTTTAAGAATGTAAATTTTCATTTTTTTTTCTAGGGAGAGCAATAATGTGGCTGATGCTTGTGCTCACTATGCTCTAAAGGGGGATTTTTATTGGGATAATTTTTGCTTTGGAGAACTTCCATCAAACATTTTTGACTTGATCCGGAAGGATTATGAGAGATTAGCTATCACTTAGTACTTGTACATATAGTTAAGGTTGAATATTATCCATGGATAAATTTATCCAACATTCTTGAAGGAGTGGTGAGTGTGGATTAATGCCAGTGACTAGAAGATAGACATACTATGAAGAATAACACAACCTTAATCATTATTGAACATTGAATAATATTATTGGTAGTTCATCCAAAGAGAAAAAAAAAAGCATTGAAAATCCTATTTATACCAATTATTATGACCACACATAGATGGAAGAAATACTCTCAGAAATGATTCATGATGAAATAGAGGAATACTAGGAAGCACTCTACAAAAAGTTATGCTAGAATGATCCTCTAACTCAATGTCCTTCATAGAAGACCTAAAAATAAGGCTGCTTAAATTAACACCCAATATCAACCAGTAATTACACTAGTCATGAAGAGTACAATCCCCTCCTTAATGAGTGTAAAGAAGAGAACTTGAGCTGTTTAGCACATTTTTTAGGGTGATAACTAAGGTGAGGCCACCTCCAATATTAAAAATACCTAACCTAGAAATTTAATAGGAGAGAAAAGACCCAATTGATTTTATCACTTATTTTGAGATGGTTGAAAGTATGAGATGTGCCAAGAGGGGGGGAGGCTAACCAAGAGGTGGGGGGGGGGGGGGGGGTGAATTAGTATTTTTTAAATAAAATTCAAAGGCTAAACACGAGTTCTATTTTTTGTGAATTTCAAAAGATGACTTAACTAATTAGAAGTTGAAGCTAGTGAATAAAATATAATAGCAACAACGGTGATGAAATTTTAAATTGCACAATGAAATACTAAAATCAAATTCTCACCAAGCAATTACAGAATTATTAAATGCAAGAAAAATAAAATGTGGTAAATGGAAAAAGCACACCAGAAGTTTTATAGTGGTTTGGTCACTTGACCTATGTCCACTCCCAAAAGTCCTCCACTTTGGGATTTGCCTATTCAAAAGTAGTTCTCCTTATGCTCCCACAGCAAGACGGAAAAGCCTTTACACAAACTCACTTTTACCTTTCCTGGTGTTGCGAATTGCCGGATGCTATGTCACCATCCCGGTGACAATAGAAGACCTTCTTATTTTTCTCCCTCTTGGAGAAGGTAGAGGACCTTTGAGGATGTTGACCTTAAAGGCTCACCCCCAATAGAGTTTTGAAAATTTGTTTTCATGGATTATGATTTTGATGATTGCAAACACTCTTATTTCTCTACGACTGCCTTGCCTACTAACATTTCAGGTCCACAAGATCAGATGGTAATTGGAACCAGCTCAAGATTGGGTAGACTAAGTCCAAGTCACTTTGTACTTTTTTCCTTTTCTTGAGTCTATTGTAAAATTTGTGGCTCCTAATGCTAAGTAACCTTGCACACACACACACCTTGGGAGAATTTTTGACTATTTCTTAGAGTTTACTATTTTTGTTAACATCAGCTGTGCCGATATTTATATCGTCATGGACGATTGGTTCAAAAACAAAAAACCTAATCAGGGCATCATATTTAAGGTAGTCATCATTAAGATGATCATCCTTGATGATATTATATCGGTCAAGATAATAGGCTCAAATCAGAAAGAATCAACCGCCATGATCTATTTAGGTATTCTTTATTTTAGGGCATCGTCTAGGATGATATCCTATCAGCCTGGACGATGCAACACAATTATGCTTAAATTAATATGGTAATTAAGGAAATCAATCAAGGTTGATTGCACAATCACATCAGCCAGGTCGATTGCAGGATCGGCCAGGATTATGCCGTGGATGATTGACATCGGCCTACTTCTATTCAGGGTGATGCTTAGGATAATTTTTCTTAGATTTGAACTAATTGGCCAGGATGATATTCTATCATCCTGGATGATGTGACCAAAATTACTCTAATCATCATAAATTGATCAGGTTGATTAAGCAAAATTTGTACTTATCGACCTGGACGATAAAGCCAGTTTGTATAAAATAAGAGCTATTCCAAAGCTCTTCTATTTAAGATCTCTTGCTCTACCTTAGAGGAAATCTTTTGCTTCTGTCTTGTGCTGAGAGAGCCTAGAGGAGAGGGAGAGAGAGGGAGAGAGAGAGAGAGAGAGAGAGAGAGAGAGAGAGAGAGAGAGAGAGAGAGAGAGAGGAACTTATGAGGGGGAGTTTGTGAGAGGATTCACAAGGGTTGCTCCAAGCAAGGTTCCAAGTAGTCTTCTCCGATCGACGTGAAAGTTTGTTAGGAATGTTAAGCCCTATAGAACTGGCCCAAGCTAACCAAGAGGGGGGGGGGGTAAATTGGTATTTTAAAAATTATTTTCACAAAGAAGTAAAATATCATAAGCCAAAATCACACCATAAGAAAAAATGAGCGCGAAAATTTAAAGTACGAAAACAAGAAACAAGAACACAGAAATTTATAGTGGTTCGGTAACTCGACCTACGGCCACTCCCCGGAGGCGCCCTCCGAGTATTGCACTACAATCGTGACTCTCCTTTAGCCCCCACAGCTAGGCGGAGAAGCCTTTACAAAGAACCTCTTTTTTCCACCCTGGCAAGGCAGAGAACCTATCTCCTTTTGCTTCCTCTTGAAGCTGACAGAGAACCACAATCAGATGCTGAATCCTTACCTCTACCGACCCTTCCATGGACGAGAAACACTAAACGAAGAAGAAGCAAAGTGATCCTTGAAGCAACCCTTGTGAATTCTCTCACAAGCTCTCCCTCACAAGATCCTCTCTCTCTCTCTCTCTCTCTTTCTCTCCTCAAGGTCTTCTCAAGTCAAGGCAGTAGCAACAGATTGATTAAAAATGTTGAACAAGAACCCTTAAATAGAAGAACTTCAAAGGAGCTCATTAATTGCAAGTTACCGAAAATATCGTCCAGGCCGATATGAACATCATCCTTAATTACTTCCTTGATTTGTCTGATCAATTAAGACATAATTATAAAATATCGTCCAGGCCGATCCAAGATCGTCCTGGCCGATTACCAAAAATACAGAATACCTTAATTATTTATAGCGGCAATTTCTTTCTGTTTTAAGATTATCGTCCTAGCCGATACACGTATCGTCCAGGCCGATTGGCTAATGACGGCTGCCTTAATTAAGAATCCCTGATTAGACTTTCTGTTTTAAGCCCGATCATCCAGAACGATGTTAAATATCATCCTGGCCGATTTGAGTAAAAACAGAAATTCTAAGTTTCTCAAGTGTGTGTGTGTAGGGTTACTTAGCATTAGTCACACCAAATATTTCAATTTACTCAAGAGGAGAAAAATAAAATTACAGACTAACTCAACCCTAATCTACCCCATCTTGAGCTGGCTCTATTTTTCCGGCCGATCTTTGATTCCTAAAAATTAAGTAGTAAAAGATAGTCCAAGTCAAGCAAGAGTGTTTTCCAATCATCAAAACATAGTTCATGGACCTGAATTTGTAACAATCTCCCCCTTTTTGATGATGGCAAAACACTAGTAGGAAAATCTCAGTAAAAATAGCAGTTAATTAAAATTTCAAAGTTACAAGCACATCAACTTTTCCTACCACATCCTACTCCCCCTTTTGTCATCACGAAAAAGATGGTCCTAGACACACAAAAAGAAAAAAGGAAACAACACAATAGAGACCAAAACAAACTACAAGATAAACTACAAAAAAACAGAAAATAGAAAATAGAAAATAAAGACTATAAAAATGAGGGACCCTGATCATTAGATGGAGGTGGTGGAGGTGGCTGCTGAAAGTAGCTAGCTAGCCTAGTGAACTGAGCATTGAACCAGGCGATGTCCTGGTCATGCTGATGCTGCTGGTGAGTAATGAAGCTATCAAACTGGGCTCGGTCCTCTATGCGGTACTGCTCGTAGCGGGCCATGTCCTTAGAATGTTGCTGCTCCTGTGCAGCAACATAAGCATCGATGTGGGTCTCCCATCGATTAAACCTCTCCACTAACTGGTCAAGCTGAGAGTGCTGGCGAAGAGGAGTAGGATCAGGAACAGGAGCGGGAGCGGGAGCCTCCTCCTCTTCAGCCCCCCGAGGTTCCTCATCTCCTGGATGGAGACGAGTACTGTGAAGGATAGTGAAAGAATTATTTGAGTAGAAGAGAGTTGGGAGGTTGGGAGGAGTAGGATATTGAAGTTGATATTTGGTTTCAAGGACATAGGCTATGAGGTGTCCTAAAGCCAGATTGAGTTTCCTCTTATGACTTGGATAACGGATTGTGATTAAATAATTAATGTACCAAAAAATTAAGTTTGCAGTATTAAATACTCTATGAGCCATGATGTAAAAAATAGTCAGAGAAAGTAGAGGAGTGATGTGGATTCGGTCCCCAGCTTTTGGAATTATGGAGGTGCGAAGGACATGTTGGATTGTCCTAGCATCTTTGACTAAAGAGCTAGTCTCTCCAACATGAAAAGGTGCATTGGTCTGGCGAAGGAAATGATTTGCCGTGGACCAGTCAAAGTCAGGATCTGAAACGATTATGTGCAGCTTATCCCCAGTGGTGGATAGTTGTAAAATTTCAACACAGTCTTGATATGTGATTTCGACCGGGTGTCGATTCACATAGGTGGTTAGGGCTGTTAAAAGTTCGTTAGGGATGTTAAGCCCTATAGAATTGGCCGAAGCTAACTAAGGGGGGGGGGTGAATTGATATTTTAAAAAAATTCTTTTCACAAAGAAGTAAAAATCTCATAAACCAAAATCACACCACAAGAAAAATAAGAGCGGAAATTTAAAGTGCGAAAGCAAAAAATAAGAACACATAAATTTATAGTAGTTCGGTCAACTCGACCTACGTCCATTCCTTGGAGGCGCCCTACGAGTATTGCACTACAATCGTGACTCTCCTTTAGCCCCCACAGCTAGGCAGAGAAGCCTTTACAAAGAACCTCCTTTTTGCCACCCCGGCAAGGCAGAGAACCTATCTCCTTTTGCTTCCTCCTGAAGCTGGCAGAGAACCACAATAAGATGCTGAATCCTTACCTCTACTGACCCTTCCACGGACGAGAAACTCTAGACAAAGAAGAAGTAGAGCGATCCTTGAAGCAACCCTTGTGAATCCCCAGCACAAGCTCCCCCTCACATGATCCTCTCTCTCTCCCTCTCACTCTTTCTCTCCTCAAAGTCTTCTCAGGTCAAGGTAGCAGCAAAAGATTGTTCAAAATGTTGAACAAGAGCTCTTAAATAGAAGAGCTTTGAAGGAGCTCATTAATTGCAAGTTGCCGACAATATCGTCCAGGCCGATATGGACATCGTTCTGGCTGATCAGTACAAATCTCAGAAGATCGGCCAGAGCATCGCCCTGAATGCAAACTGGACAATTTAAAATTGTCTTAATCGTCCAGGCCAATCTCATGATTGTTCCGGCCGATCAGTTCAAATCAGAGAAAAATCGTCCAGAGCATCGCCCTGAATTTGAGCTAGCCGATATTTATCGTCCCGAAGTAACTAAGGTTTTTGAATGGATTGTCCAGGACGATCCTGCGATCGTCCAGGACTATATG
>NW_021319209.1:3119-16308 GCF_001605985.2 Dendrobium catenatum | reverse complement strand
AGATCGCGCGTGTTGCACATTGGAACGTGCTGCACATGCCAAGGAAAGAATAGATCACACGCTTGTTTTTGTTGAAGTTTGATGACAACATTTTGGACAGTTCTATAAAGTCTAGAAGAATTCAAATGTATTAGCTGGCCAGCTATTGTCAACTTTTTATGCATTAAAGCTGTATCAGCAGTCAGCATTCTCAAGGCCTGTTCTAATCGTTAGGCAAAGTTGAATATTCATTTAAAACATTGGATGGTAATATAGCGTAAATAAGAGTGTGACTGATGCATGCATGTATAGGGGTTTTTTTTTTTTTTTTAAGATATGTAAATTCCATTAAATCAGAAAGAAGAAAAATACAAAAGATGCCTATGTGATAGAAATCTTATCACAATCCTTTCTAATTAAGTCAACCAACCTTGAAAAAAGTTCACTAAAAAAAAGCATCCCAATAAAAATCTCCTATGAGGGTATAATGAGAATAAGCATCTGCCACTCCATTATTCTCTCCATAAACAAAATGAAAAATTACAATATGAAAAACCTTAAACCAAAAAGAAGAAAGATACAAAGATGCCTATGTGATAGAAATCCTATCACAATCCTTTCTAATTAAGTCAACCAACCTTGAAAAAAGTTCACTAAAAAAAAGCATCCCAATAAAAATCTCCTATGAGGGTATAATGAGAATAAGCATCTGCCACTCCATTATTCTCTCCATAAACAAAATGAAAAATTACAATATGAAAAACCTCAAGATATTAAAAATCAAATATTTGTATCTTGTTTTTCGAATTATTGGTCCTCATAAAGAAATTTTGCAAGAGTTTGATAATATTAATGTTATCACCTTCAATAATGATTCATTGCTTATCCCTCGTCCAGTCTTAAATTACATTCTTGAAATAAAAAACAACTAGTAATTTCACTAATGAAATGTCCTAATGCTTTAACTTCCTTCCTTAAGCTGGTAAGAAAAAACCTTTATGACATGGCAATACTCTTGTTATACTTGTCAAATTGAAACACATCAACGAAGCATTAACATTCAACTTAATCCAATTTGTAGGCGGGGCATACCAATTTTTTGGCAGCATTACATGTCGATTAGCATCCTAGTTCTAGCAAATTGGAACTAATTAAGATTGAAATAAAGAAGAAAGAATATAAGTTTCTATCATTGCCGGAGTAGAAACATTGACTCCATGCTAAGAATAATTCCTAGCTATCCAATTATGATAAACTCTTACCATTCATGAGTATTACGATGCCAACTTCTCCAAACTATTCAAGCAATAATGATCTAAATTATAAAATTTAGGAAGATGAATACCCCCATTGTTTCAACATATGAAAGATTTCATTTAACTTCAAGCATGGGACTGAAATATAATGAGTATCTTCAATTTCCAAACAATTTCTAAGACAAAATAGAATCTTGTAGTTTTCTGTGATTCAACCAAAGATTAGTTGGTAATGCATTTTTTACCAGCCTCCACCAAAATAAGACTTCCTTAGGAGTTAGATTTAACTTCCAAATCCATTTGATATTTATACCAAATTTAGTGTGAACTGAAGATGTCTCATATACCAATGCAGTAACAAATTTTCTCGAAATACTTGATAACAGTTATGGTTGATCTTCAATTGAATCAGAAAAAAATTGAATTTCAGAAATTAACTAGTGTTGTAAATCTTCAAAAAAAAAGCTTCTTTAACACCGCCTTGTTCCATCTGCCATTTTCATATGAAAGATATGAAACTGATTTGTTTTTAAGCTCACTAATGTTGTACATTGTTGGCCATCTATTTAAACACCTATCAAGAATACACATGTCACTTGAAAAATTGATTATTTTGCCATTTAAAACTTGACACATTGCAATTGGTTTTATGAAACTAGTACCATCACTTGTAATGCACCAAGCCGAATAAGAGCTTCTTCTAATATCTTCATTCCAAATGACACAACCATATTTTGCCATAATAATTTTACCTATAGTAGAATTTTTATTTTGAATGAAGTTCCATGCAATACAAGCTCTTAAAGGACCTTGTCTATCAGCAGCACCTTGAATACCAATTTCTACCTTAATTAATTGAAGTACAAAGAGTATTCCAAGAGATATAATGCAAACTATGTCTTCCTTGTTCCTTATGTCATAAGAAACTCCTAAAAAATCTATCAATATCATATAGAATGCACTTTGGCACCAAAGAGTGAGTCATAATGAATGAAGGAATAGAAGAATAAATAGTTTTAATTAACAAAATTTTTTCAGCCAAAGACAAGGTTTGAGATTCCCATATATTGAGCTTCTCCATTGCCTTATCAGTACATTTTGATAATCTATATCTTTTAACCTTCTTTGGGCCATCTTCACACCGAGATATGTTATTTCAACAATTGGTAAGAAAGAATTTAATTTAATTTTCTTTGCCTTCTTCTTATAACACAATTTCCATACAAAACCATAAATTTCTCAACATTAATCTTTTTTCCAGACCATGTACACTAATCCGTCAAATTTTTTATTATGATCTTTGTTGTAATCCAGGATCCATAGTCTATGATTTTGATGATGACATATATTATTGTGTGAATTCCTACTTTTCCCAGTGAATATTTTGGATATTTCTTTTATCTATGAGCACTAATGTTAAAGGTAAAATATACACAACTCTAGGCTACTGGAAGCTCAAGATTAGGTAGAATAGGAATTTCAAGTAAATAAAGTCTGCACTTTTACTTTTCTTTATTTTCTATTTCTTTAGTCTGGCCATATAAGAGTGTATGCAACTGAGTGACCGTGTACACACACATAGAGGGCAATCAAGAAAAATTCAAAGTTAAATTTTTTAAACTAGTTATATTATACGATTAATTATAAAAAAATGGGCTTAATAGCTAATTAAATAATTATTTTTAGCAAACTAATAGTATTATATAATCTAGATCATATTGTATAAAAAATTAAAATATTTTTTAAATTAATCCACATAATTAGTTAATCAAATCATGAATTTATTAATTATAACAGATCATACCATATGATTAGCAGAGATAAAATTTGGTCATCCCAAAAATCGTACCAAATAAAATCATGTTTTTTTGAACTAGTCATATTGAATGATATTTATATTATACTAAATGACCTACTTCAAATCAATTAATTGTATTGTACAATGAGAGTAGTATGGGATGAATAATATAAATAATTTCTAATCATCTTGTATGAATAGTGAGAAAGCAAATAGATCATATTAAATGATCTTTGGATTGTAATATACAATGTGGTCAAAAAGTTGAGTTGTTCGTCTCAACAACTATTTACATTACACTATACGGGTTTAGCTTTTGAATAGATCGTATTGTACTAATTCTTATCATATTGTACAAACAACAACAACCAACTTAGATTTTTATGGTTTTTTGAAGCCCAATACTTAAGCGATACTTTTAGAATATCTTTGAAATAAGAGAGGACTGTGTGACTGCTGAAGGAAATATGAGAGAAAGACTTTTGTTAGAGATCTAGGGTTAGAGAGGAGGGATAAGGGTGAGGATAAGCATGAGGGAGAAGAAGTGTGAGGGGATCACACGATTTATTTGGGCTAGCTACACCCTTGCTCCTCCTATAGCCTTAGTTAGTCCTTGAAGGCTCTCTTGTGAGAGAGGCTTCTAAATCAAGTCTTCAAGATACTCTGCCCTCTCCAGGAGGAAGAAAAAGATTGGAGGTATACTGGCTTCTCCAAGAGGCAGAAAAGGCTTTGGGTTATATTTCATCTTTAGTAGGGAGAAAAATGATTCAAGGTTTGATGCCATCACCAAGGAAGATGACATAGCTTCTAACACTCTGCTGCATCAAGTTTGGTGAAAGTGAGTCTCTAAAGGCTTCTCTACCTTGCTCTGGGAGCAAAAGGAGAGTCACTTTTTATTAGTGCAATTCCCTCAGCAGAGGACTCCGGAGAGTGAACATAGGTTAAGATTGATCAAACCACTATAAAAATTCTAGTGTGCTTTTTCATTTTCCATGTTTTACTTTTCGCACTAAATTTCTAAAATAATTACTTGTTGAAAATCTTAGATTAAATTTTATTATATTAATTAAAATTTCATCATCATTATTAAAATTATTATTAAATTATTAGCATCTGCATCAACAGATCAAATTACTTATTTTAAAGTTTTGAAAAATTTATAAATATATATATATATATATATATTCTTGCTTAGGATTTTTAAATTACCAATTCGCCCCCCTCTTGGTGCTCCTTAGGCTAATTCATTGAGGTTTAACAACCTTTTTAAACTTTCAAGCTTTCCATTATTCTGAGAAGCTTCAGCTACTAATAGAACATCATTATTATATAACATATGAGAAACCTTTGCAGTATTTAGGGCAATTCTTATCCCAAGATAATTACCTCTATCATGTATTACTTTAGTAACAACTTAAATAAAGAATAAAAATATAAGGGGATAATGGGCATCCTTATATGAACCCACATTATGCATTTATCTAATTACTCTTCCTTCTTTCAATAATAATAAAGAATTTTTAATAGCTTATAATTTTATAATTAAGTTAGTAATCTTCTTCAGGAATCCCATAACATATAAAATCTGCTTTACAGTTTTCGAAGACATGATATCATATGCTTGTTCCATATCAAGTTTAAGTAACATATATCCTGGATTAGCTTTTGAGAATCTAAATTTATTTACAAACTTATGGGGCAAATGACATTTTTTACATATAGATCTTCTTCGTATAAATGCTCCTTGTTATTCCAAAATAATCTTGGGAAGACACTCCAACAATCTATTCAAAATCATACCTGCCACCCTTTTATAGATAGTTTGACATAAGTTTATATGTCTAACATCACACTAAATTTTAACTACACATATGTATACTATGTGTATTAAATAAAGAGTAGGATAGTATTGAAAACAACCTTTAATAGTTTATAATATAAGAGTCTTCATTAGTACTCAACATCTATTTCATATCATGAATAAAAAATAAAAGAATTAGCCAAACATGGAATGAATAACAAGTAAACTCATTTTCAATAAACTCATGAAATAATAAAAAATACAGGAGAGTGATTTCACCAAGAAGGATCAAAGTATCTCTAATACGCCCCTCCCTTTAACTTGCAGAGTTGCTTCAAGAATCATAGGCTAGACACTCCAAATAATTATATCTTGCACTTTATAGCCTCCCTTAGATTTTACTCTATGAGGGAACTAGACAAGTATTCTAAAAAGTAACAAAATTACACAAGTGACATAACTCCTTTACAAACATAACACAATATATATTTATAGAAAAACATAAAAATGTAAATGAAACTTTGATACTTGAAACAATGGTGTTGTGTCACCCCAAAATTTTACTACAGCCTCAACTATAAAGTTTTTGCACCACCGCGGTGCTTGCTGACATGAATCAATTATTTAGTGAATCATTATATCTCTTCACTAATGGAATATGTCCCTTGAAAGTTACAACTATAACACCAAATTGCAAAAAGGGAGAAAAGGAATGAGAAATTTTGGTACCGTAAGATTTGAAAATAGAGAATCTTGTACTAGCAAGCTGACTTTCTAATGCCACATCATTGATAATGCTGCAGTACTATCGGTGTTGCCACTATAATTCTTACAAACAAAGAACATGGTGACACCATGTCAAAATTTGAGTGCCCCGATGGAATGGAAGGTAGTGCTATAATGTTTTATCTTTAGACACCACGGTTCTAACAGCACTATAGAATTTCCACCATTTTTTAAATTTTTCCTACACTAAAATAACTAAAGTAATATATTTTCATTAGAAATAAAACACATTAAACAATAAGTAATTTATACTTATCACTCTAAATAAGGTGCTACTTTCTTGGTACTCATAAGAGACTGCTTGTACATTCACTCTCATGAAATTTAATATATCTTATAAAAATATTTTTATTTTTTGAATGTGAATCATATTAAATAAATTAGAGCATTATAAAAAAATTATAATTTCATAATAGCAACTTAAAAATATCCATAGTAAAGCATCGCAACAATCTAATTACAAAAAATATATGGATTCCTCTGCTTCCAAATAAATTAAATCATCTAAAATAAATATCTGCTCTTATTTTATTTAGGGATTAATTAAAAAAAATTCATCCAAATAGAAAACAACACTTTAAACTAATAGTTATTCTCCCAAGTAACCACAATGACTCTCTAGTTTAACAAATAATTACCATCTATACTGCTTAGGAATATTTTAATTTATTTTATTTTTTAATGAAATAATATGTTTAACCTTATTTGCTATAGAAAATTGGCTAAATTAGGTATTATTTTTGTGTGAAATCGGATGGTTGCCTTGGACCTAACTCTCAAGAGCTATGGTGTTCTATTATTTTGTTAGAGATAGATAGAAAGCATTTAATAACTATACTCAAGGTGATTTGGGTAAAGTGTATCTCAAGGATAATAAGCCTGTAACACTGTTTGATGGGGAGATGATGATATCAAAATGTCAGATGAGTAATTTTGGAGACTCAAGAATGTTAGGCTTATTCCTTGTCATCTGAATGAGTTTAGTTTCTATGAGTCATCTTGCAAACTCAGGATATGTGACATCACTCATACGAGATACATGGAATGTGACAAAAGGGGATATGCTTATAGCTCTGAATTTATCATTAGAAGAATATATTATATTGGAGTAGTACATTTAGTTGTTGATTGAGGAGATTGGCATTGAACAGTTGGTCATATGAGTAAGAATGGTTACTTGTTTATAGGTCTAGTCCAAGAAGTTGGAGTTGGTGCATATTGATGTTTGGGGTCTTACTCTAGTTACTTGTATAATAGGTTCTTTATATTTTGTTATATTTATTGATGATCATAATAAGAATGTATTGGCATACTTCTTAAAATACAAGTCAGATGTGTTTGATGTTTTCAAGAAGTGGAAGTGTTGTGAATTTGGATTTAGGGAATATAATTTTGATGATAGAAAATATTTCAGACACTTCTATTTTTCTACGACTACCTTGCCTACTAACAATTTAGTTCCACAAGGTCAATTACAAATCAAGCTGCTCAAGATTGGGTAGATTTGGATTGAGTCAATCTATAAGTATATGTCAAATTTTTTTTTTTACCTTTTCTTGAGTAAAATATAATAAAGTGGGTCCTGATGCTAAGTAACCTTGCACGCACGCACTCAGGGAGAAAATTCTATATATTTTAGAGTTTTCTATTTTTGATCATATTATTTGGGATGATCCTAAATCATTCTGAATGATTAGTTAAAAATAGAAACACGAATTAGGGCATCCTGTTTAAGGGAGCCAAAATTAAGCAAATCCTATTGGACAATATTAGCATCATCCTACATAATAGGCTCAAATAAGAAATAATCAGCCACCAACGCTTTTAGGCATGTTATTATTTGTATCGTCCTAGATGATGCATTACAATCATGCCTAAATTAGTCAAACGATTAAGGAGAGAAATTAAGATTTGATTGATCGATCATATCATCCTAGACGATCAGTTAAATAAACCTTAGTTTCTTTCTAGATGACCATAACGATGTTCTAGATGATATGTATTAATTTGAACTAATTATACAGGACAATCGATAAATCATCCTAGAAGATCAACTATTTTTTCGTCATCCAAATATATAAAGTTGTCCGAATAGAGTGATGGTCTTGATGATATTTGATGTTCTGAACTAATCATAGCAAATAATATTGAATCATCAGGAAAGATTATTTATTCTTTCATCATCTAGACAGGTAAAGTTTGGTTGAACAGAGCGATGGTCTGGATGAAACTTGACATTTTTTAAATAATCATACAAGATGATGTCCCATAATCTGGGATGATCAGAACAAACAAATCTTTTAATCGTCCAACCTCCCCTAGATCTTTCTGGCTAATTGAGCTGAATTTGTACTAATCGTACAGGATGATTCATCGATCGTCCTGGATGATCTTTATCAATTTATTGCAATTTAGGGCCATTTTGAATCCCTTCTATATAAGATCTCTTGTTTACTCAAGAAGGGATATTTTGCTGCTGTTCTAACCTGAGAGAGTCAAGAAGAGAGGGAGAGCTTGGGAGAGAGAGAGGATTATATGAGGGGGGAGTTTGTGAGGGTTTATAAAGTTTGCTCCAAGAAAGGATCTGATTCGCCTTCTCTGGTCATCATCCCTAGTTCCTTAGAGGTTTTAGAGAGGTCTACTATGATAATTGATCAAGGGTCTCTACCTACTTTTAGAGGAAGAGAAAAAAGTTGGGTTCTTTGTCAACTTCAGGAGGAAGCAAACGGAGTTGGGTTCTCTGCCTCATCAAAGCTGGTGGAAAGGAGTTTTTGTATAGGATTCTATACTTTACTGTGGGGGCAAAAGGAGAGATATTGAGTTCAGTGCAATACCCATAGGAGAGGCTCCGGGGAGTGGATGTAAGTCAAGTTGACTGAACCACAATAAAATATGGTGTGCTCTTTCTTACTGCATTTTGGTATTTAATTTCTGCACTTAAATTTTTGGTGAATTATTATTTGATTTAAGTCATGATTTCTATTTGAGAATTTTAAAAACACCAATTCACCCCCTCTTGGTTAGCCTTAGGCTAGTTCAAAAGGGATTAACATCCCTAATGAACTTTCAAGTGGTATCAAAGAGGGATTCATAAAATTGAATTTTTGAAAACTTTTGAATTTCGATCCATGGCTAACTTTGGTAATCATAATACTATGAAAGGGTTTTTTATCGACCACTTTTGTTTGATAATATACTTTTTTATTTTTGGAAAACTCACATGTCCATATTTTTTCAATCTATTGACTATCGCATATGGATGCTTGTTAAGGATATATATTCACCACCAACTCGTGAAATCAATGAAATAAAAATTTAACTTCCATTTACTGAATGAACTTTTGATGATAGGGATTTAACACAATTTAATGCAAAATGCTTAAACTATTTTTTCTGTGCTTTGAAATCACAAGATTACATGTGTATCTCAACTTGTACCACTGGTAAAGAAATATGTGATATATTATGTATTACTTATAAAGGGACAAATGAAGTTTAGTAATCTAGGTTGAATATCTTACTGCATGACTATGAACATTTTTGCATGAAACCTAGTGAATCGATATCTAACATGTATATTTGGTTTACTCAAATTGTCACCTCACTGTATGCATTAGGAAGAGAGCTAACTAACTATAAAAAAGTTAATAAAATTTTGAGATGCTTGCCTTCTTCCTTTAATGGTAAAATGATTACAATAACTGAATCTAATGATTTGAATACTTATTATGTTAATAAATTACTTGTATCACTCATTACTTACGAGCAAGAAGTGAACCAAAGAAAACTTAATGCGGGTGAGAAAAAGAAGGAGAAGATTGTGGTGTTGAAGGCTAACAATACGGATACTAATTCTTCCTGGTCTGAAAGCACTTATGTTTCCTTAATTACTAGGCAATTCAAAAGCTTTCTATAGAAGAAGCAAAAGCATCATCAGAAGTGAAATAAAGGTAAGGGTAGAAAAAAATTTAAAAGTTCTACTGGTATTATTTATTTTGAATGCAGGAAGCTGGGATATGTTAAAGATGATTGTCCTACACTTAAAGCTAACCCAAGAAAGGGGAAGGGCGAGGAGAAACCCATGTTCAGGAAGGATAATAAGTGGTTTTAAAAGGTGTTCTAGGAAGATTCTACATCTAACTCCTCCAAGATTGAAGCTGAAGAGGAGAAAACAAACCTATGTTTGATGGTGGATGATCATCTTGATCAGTCTAACCAAGAAGAGGTATGTGAACTATCCTACAATCAACTACTTTAAATTTTTGAGAAAATTTATGCATCATATAGGAAACTTAAGAAATTGCATGCTGGCATAAAAGATCAATTTTTAAATTTTCAAAAAGAGCATGAAGTTTTACTTTTTTTTTAAGAGAAATGCAACATTGCATTAGAAATGGAAAAAAGTTATTACAAGCTACTAAATCAAAGATAAAGAATTGAATTTATCCTTCAAAATATATAAGAATGAAGGAGGAATTTCAACGTTACTAAGATCATGCCAAATAAAACCTTTGCTCAAAGCTAAATTAGCGCAACAATATGCTAATTTATTACAATTTCTAGTAGTAGAACTAAAAGAAACTTGACTGAATTCTTTAATGAAGGATAAATCATCTTCAATTATTTCTTTATTCTTTGATCTCTTCAAAGCTTGTTGAAGAATCTTGATGATGTTGAAGTTATCACCTTCAATAACTACACCTTGTGCTTCCACCATCCAATCTTGTATAAAATTCTTTATAGTGTAAACTGCTTGAAGTTCCAATTGGGCAATGTCCCAATGCAGGTATTAAGCACCAAACGCAATTAAAAACCTGCCTTTATCATCTCTAAAAAATCCAACAACTCCAGCCTTATAGTTGCTGATTAAGGATGCATCAACATTCATCTTTATCTATCTTGGTGGAGGAGGTTGCTAAGAAGAAAACAACTTATGCTGGTTGACATCCTAGTTGTCCGATTGGATATTGATTGTCAGTGTTACAGCAGCCATAGACACTGTATTAGCTTCTATATATATATATATATATATATATATATCTTAATCTTCTCTTCCTTCATGGACCAGCAAATTTCTGCTCTTCCAAACCAGAAAAAATGTTGTATAATAAATATTTACAATTATAGAATTAATACCTGACATTCTCTCTAGCTCCTTTAAACATTCAACAAATCTTCCAAACTGAGGTACTTGAAACTCCCATCTGTTTAGCAATACTATCACTTTGCACAATTTATCACACATTCCAGCAATGTGATTATTGTCTTCCTTTTCATCACACCCTATGGATAGCCACTACAGTTAATCAATCTTCTATATAATAAGAATGAATTTATTGGAACAGCCTCATTGTGCAATCTCCACCAAAATAGCTCTACCCTTGGTCTTAGTTTAACTTTCTTCAACCATTTTCAGAACTCACAATCTGCATCATCCTTATGGACTGTATCTTTGTGAAATTCATGCCATAGAATGACCTGCTGCTTCCCACTTCAATTCTATTTGATCCAACCTTTGATCAAGATAGATTGGTATTTGTAAAATGATTTCTATCAGGTGCCTTCCAAAAAACATTTGAAGATGATCCTTGTTCCATTTACCATCCGAGATAAAAAAATTCAAACTGTAATTGCTGATTTCCAAATTGCTTACAAACGTAGGCCATTTTTAGATATTCTTATCCAATATCCAAGCATCATGCAACCAATTAATCGAATTCTCATTAGAGATCCTCCATCTCACAATATTTGTAAGATATTTATCCCCATTGCACAATATTTTCTAAGTTGAAGAACTCCCTTTCTTCCCCTAATTTTTCCATAAATTAGCACCATATCTAGCTCTTAAGATACAATTGAGCAAAGAATCTAGCTTCATGTAGAATTCCCATGCAAACTTCGCCCTAAGATGTCCCACTTTAAAAACTACTGAAAAAAGACCTCTACCACCTTTTTGTTTTGGTTTTGCATAACTCCTTCCAGGAGACAAAATGCATTCCCACATTCCCATTCTTCTTTTTCCACAAGAAAGCTCTACACATTTTATCAAACTCCTTTAAGATCCCCAATGGAACCAAAGAAAGAGTTCATAAGAAGATAGGTAGTGATAAGAAAGTTGATTTCACCAATACCATTTTACCTTCCAAACAAATAAATTTTTTCCCCTAAATATTTAATCTGTTCAAAGCTACTTCCAAAAGCTTATGAAAATCCGACCCCCCATCCTCCTTAAAGTTAGCTTTACACCAATGTAGTTCAATTCCCTAACAAAATTGAATCTTAATTCATTTTCAATCTCGTTCTTCCTCCTTCGGTTTACTGTTTTACCAAACAATAGCATTGATTTTTTGTAATTTACCTTTTGCCCAGTCCATTTGCAATAATTATTCAAAATCTTTTTCACCTTTTTGATTTTCTTCAAGTTGGCTTCAGAAAAAAATAGAATTCATCAGCATAAAGAAAATGAGATACTCTTTGTGCTTTAGAAGTAATTTGAATACCCATCTTCCTTCCACATTGATAAAAAGCATCGGATAAGATTTGGGAGCACAATATAAAAAGAAAAGGGGATAGGGGACACCCTTGTCTAAACCCACTTCTAGCTTCAATACAATTTGATTTATTCCCATTGATTAAAATGAAAAATTTTGGCTCCAAAATACAACTCAAAATCAAATCCGAAAATTTTCTACGGAATTTAAAGTGGAAAAGAACTTGCCTCAAAGCCTGCCAACCCATACTGTCATATGCCTGTTCCATATCAAATTTGTTTGCCAAAAATCCTTTGTTAGCTTTAGAGTGTCAGATTTTATTGAAAACCTCTTGTGCCAAAAGAACATGATCTGATAATGATCTACCTTTTTAAGAAAGCCACTTGATCATCTGAAATAATCTTGTGAATTACCAGCTCCAACCTATTCAGAAAAATTTTTGCTACTAACTTATAAGTGGTCATGCATAGGCTAATAGGATGGAAGTTTGATGGAGTCGTTGGACTTTGCATTTTAGGAATTAACACTATCAAGGAATCCTTCCAAGTATGATGCATAATCCCTATTTTGAGAAACATTTCAATAGTATTCAAAACATCTTGGTGAATTACCTTCTAGAAGCTTTTAATAAAAGAGAAAGTGATCACATCTAGGCCCGGTGAGATGTTCTTCCCCAAGTTGTCCACCATTACTTGAAGCTCTTCCTTAGTAAATTCTGCATCCAACTTGAGTTAACTAGCTACCTCTAAGATAGCAAAAGGTTTAGGCCAACCTTCCACCACACAATCTCTGTGCATCCACTTTGATTTGAAAAAATATGAAAAAAATACTCTCCACCTCTAATAGCTTGTCCGTCAATACACCATCTTCATTTTTTACGTGTTTAACCCAATTTGAGTTTCTTCTAGCATTTGCAAATGACTGAAAGAAAGATGAATTTGAATCACCCTTCTCCATCCACCTAGCCATAGCTCTTTGTTTCCACTAAATATTAAGTCTAGCAAGTTCAGCTCATTTATCTTTGACTGAAGCACAACAACTTTGCCTCATTGAGCAACCCCTCAGGCTCTTCCAATTA
>NW_021319209.1:0-3019 GCF_001605985.2 Dendrobium catenatum | reverse complement strand
CATGCAAAATATTTTATTGTTTATAAATATTAACTATATTATTAAAATAAAAAACATAATTAGTCTTACTTATATTTTTTATTAAATTTATTTTATTTTATTTACTGATTTCATATTCATTGCTGCAAGCTTTATAGGTAAAGAAAGTAACTTTTTTTCCCTTGAAGCTAAAATAGAAAGTTCCATTTAAAAAATTTAAAAAATAAATAAAAAGTTAGTGAGATTGTTGAACCTGTATTAGATCAACATCATTCTAGACCTCTTAGGGATTATGTTAACCCTTTAGTAGATGGAATTCATCAGAGTATTAATAAATATATAATCCATGCTAATAATTTTGAATTAAAACCTATCATAATTCAAATGTTTTGAAATTTTTAATTTGGGGGAACTCCTATTGAAGATCCAAATTTACACAACCTTTTTTTTTTTTTTGTGCAACATTTAAGTAGAATAGTGTCAATTATGATGTTATCACACTTTGATTGTTCTCAATTTCTCTAAGAGATAAAGCTAAGAAGTGGTTGAATTCTTACCCCTATACTCTATAACACTTGGAATTTGAGCTGCCTCATTAAATTCCTTGCTAAGTTTATCCCACCTTCAGGAATATTAATTTAGAAATGATGTCACTTCTTTTGCTCGATTAGAAAGAGAATCAATTTATGAATGTTGGAGAAATTTAAGGAAATGCTTAAAAAAATTTCCTCGACATGCTTTACCTGATTGGTTGGTTATTCAAACATTTGATAATGGATTAGTAAATCTTTTAAGGAAATAATATATTCTACAATTGGAGGATCATTAATGTCTAAGACAATTGTGGAAGCAGATGAATTAATAGAAGAGATGGCTACTAATAATTTTTAGTGACCTGTTAAGAGGATAAACCAGTAGTAGGAGTATATGAATCTGATTCATTATCAATTTTGATAACATAAGTTATAGTAATTTCTAGTAAATTGGATAACTTGAATGATAAAGCCTTGATATATGGGTATATTAATATCAATATAATTCCTAGAAATTTAAGTATGGAAGTGTCACATCATGCAATGTCGCAACATTATCACTAAAATTTTTAACAATTTCATAATGATAGAAATAGAAATACATCCTATGGAAATATTGTTATGCAACTAGAACTCTAATTACATAATAAATCTAATACTCTTAGAAAAATTGAAGATAATATAGGGTATCTTGCTAGGTTAAATATTATAACAAATTGGAAGAATAATGGCATAATATATAACTCAGAAGTGGGAAAATTTTGGAAGATCCTTACAAAGATAAAAATATTTCTTAAAAAAAAGATGTTGAAGATGAACAAGTTGAAAATAAATCTTTAACTAAACAACTTGACACTATAGAAGATACTATCAAACTAATTAGGAAGGTTGTAAAGTGCACCACTACCTTTTCCTCAGAGTTTACAAACATTTCTCAAAACTCTTAGAAGTATCTAAATATTAACCATTAATATACCCTTATCTAAAGCTTTAGAAAAAATGCCCACATACAAGAACTTTATGAAGGATGTTTTGGATAAGAAAAGGAACCTTGGGAAATTCAAAATTGTAGCATTAACTAAAAAAGTCTAGTGTTATAAGTTAAAAGAATATTTTGAGGAAACTTAAAGTGTAGTTTTACCTATTATAATCTAGGACCCCTAGTCTGTGATTCTGATGATGATAAACATTATTGATTGAATTATTCTTTTTCTCAGTGAATATTTTGTATGTTCTTTTTTTATGTGAGTAATAACATTTTAGGTAAAATATACACTACTCAAGGCTACTAGAAGCTCAAGACTGGGTAGAATAGGATGTCATGTAAAAGTGTATACTTTTATTTTATTTTTTTTTCTAATTCTTGAGTCAGGACACCTAAGATTGTATGCAATTGGGTGATCGTGCATATACACATAGAAGGAGTGAGAATAATTTAAAGATTAAATTTTTGTACTAATTACGACTTACAATGGTACTGTACGATAAGTTATAGAGAGAATGGGGCTTAACAACTAATGAAATAATTAGTTTTATGAATTAATCATACTATATTATCTAGCTTGTACTGCATGACTCATTATAAACTCAATTATAAAAAATAAAAAAAAAAAAAAAAAAAAAAAAAAAAAAATTAAAAAAAAAAAAAAATAATAATAAAAAAATAAAAAAAAAAAATAAAAAAAAAAAAAGGAAAATAAAAATATATAAAATAAACTAATAACCCTAATCACTGAATAAATTAAGAAAGACTTTGAAAGATATGAATTTTGATGTTATTGCTGGTCCTGATGGTTTCACCATAAGTTTTTTTCAGTATACTTGGAAAATCATTAAAGGACCATGTCAAAGCTATTGTGGATTTTTTGTTAGGGTAATTTTTTCTAAATTTTTTTTTACTTCCACTTCTATAGCTTTTAATTCCCAAATCTAGTACCATTAACTTTTGGATTGACTCTCATCCCATTATTTTACGTACCTTTTTTTAATAAATTTATTGCTAGAATTATTATGGGGAGGCTTACTTCAATACTTCCTAATATCATTTCCTTGAAACAAAACTAGTTCTGAAGGTAGATATATATTTGACAATATTTACTTGCACAAAGAATTAGTTCATGATTTGCATACTAAGGTTGCTGGTGGAAATATAATTCAAAGTTGATATTATTAAAGCTTAAGATAATTTCAATTTGGAATTTATTTATGTCATTTTAAAGCAATTAGGTTTTTAATATGCAGTTCATAATCTTATTAGAAATAGCATCGGAGTATTATTATTTTTTTGTTATTATTAATGGTAAGCTTACATGGCTTTTTTAAAATCTTCTCATGGCTTAAGGTAGGGGGATCCTCAATCTTCTGTTCTCTTTATCATTGCTAAGAAACTCTTATCTAGTGGTATTAACAATCTTTTTAGGATTCACCCTTCTCTGCAATTTAGAATGGGTGGTGGCTTTCCTATTTGAGGCTTTGCGGATGATTTATTATTTTCTTTAATTATTTAA